>NW_009633968.1:30471-67098 GCF_000690535.1 Cariama cristata
AGCACCTCAAGGTCTTTCTTGTCGTGAGGGGCCCAGAACTGAACACAGCACTCGAGGTGTGGCCTCACCAGTGCCCAGTACAGGGGGACGATCACTGCTCTGGTCCTGCTGGCCACGCTATTGCTGAGTTTTGTGCTGCCTCAATTCCACTCTCAGTAATAACCTGCTGTGTCTGAATATGCCTTTTTGGGGCTGCTGTGGCCCAAATGTGGATGCCACAAAACAAAACTTGGACCTGGGAAACACACTATGCTCTGATTTTTCACATAAGTCTGGTAAATAATTCAACTCGCATGGTGGTATTCTGAATTGCGGCATCTGAAAAGAAGACATCTTTCATCCCAAGAAAGGTTACTTTGCCAGTTCCACTTTGCTACAAAAGTAATAATAAATAGATGAGAACAGGCAACTCCACACCCCACCAGAAATAGCAGGCTGCCTGCTCCAGGCTCCAATTGAAATTCCGTCTGTTTGCGATAGCATCCTTAGCAACCAAAAAATTGCACAAGACAATTCATGTAGGTGAGGTGTATCCAAGCAGCCAACATTTCAAATGCAAGCTTTTCTCGTGGGCCTTAAAAGCTAATTTTTTACAAAAATCTTGAATTTATTTAAAACTCCTATCCAAGATATCTTTCTCGCGCGCAGATTTAGCATATCAATGTTCCTGGGAAGTCATAATCATTGCTTTCATTCTATAGATTTCCTTGCCCTCTAACAACTCAGATTATGTGTTGTCTCAACCATTCCCTTCAAGTCAGCTCTGACAGCTGAGTCAGACCAGAAGAATGGTTGAATTAAAAAGCCTGACAATCCTCTACCCCTTATTCAGCCAATAACCTCATTTGTTCATTGATTGGAAATTAAAGATGCTGGAAGTGGTTTTATTATTTTTGTTGGTGGTGATTTACAACTCTGCTGATTTTGTGCAAAACTCTATATTTACAACTCTGCTGATTCCATGCAAACCTCTATATTACTCATTTAGGGCCAAATTACTGCAGAGGGAAAACAGGAAAGCCCATAATAAATTACAGTAAAAATGTCAAAGAGGAACCAGGCAAGTGCATCCGACTGGTGTTCACAGCCCAGCTGTAGGCTTGCTCTGTGAATTCCCAGTGTTCCTTTTGGGAACAACATGCTGGAAAGATATTTGCAGGATGCCACCTCCCCAGCAGTGGGAATACACCGGCAGCTCCACCGGCTCCAGGGAAGCACTGCGCTGCCTGGGCTGAAGATGTGTGTGTCGGTCCCCCGCGTTGCTAAAACTGGAGCTAGGGCTTGTGTTAGCCTCATCATCTGTTCTACTGATAGCTGAAATGTTCTCAGCGGTTCAAAATTCATATTTTTGCTCTCCTAATTATCCCTTAGCTCAGCTTCTGATATTGGAAAATTATCCTCTAATTCTCTTGCTTTAACCAGATGGTTTATATTTTAAAGAATTCTTGATTAGACTCATTTTCATATCCCCACTTAAACATAGTTAGCATTTGCTGACCTCTGTCCCCCGTTAAAACAGTGATGAATCGAACACAGTCACTCCAGCTGCTCACTAAATATTTTCCACATTTCTAGAGTGGATTATTCATTCAGTATGGGATTGCAACTTCAGTATCTGAAATAGTCCTTTTTTAAAGGCTCTTCACATTTATCCATTCTTGCTTTTGACATCTAAAATGTTGTAATGGCAAGATCTGAGGTACTCTAAAGTATCAAACCGTTTCACAAACACTTATTTTCTCAAGGTGGGGCCCAGAGCGGGCTGTGTTCTTACAGGCAAATGGTGAAGGACTCCTGAACTATGTCTCAGAACATCTCTCGTCACCTCGTGTCTGCTCCTCTTGTACAAGATGAGGAATTAAAATGCCTTGATCCAACCTTCAGAGAAGTGTATCTGAATTTTGTGAAAGATTTTGTGATTCACCACCTCCACTTGCTCTGCATGGTTACAGCAAGAGTCTGACCTTTGGTAATGCCCATTATCCCTGACTCATATCCAAACTTCTGATGTTTATTTAAAAAATATTATCAGTCCTCTCTGGGAAGCACTGTCTTTTACTTAACTTACAGGGTATATTCATTTAATGAAGTGTAGGACTCAATCCAGGGCTTTAAAACAGCCAGAAAAATTACCTGCAACTTTGTTAAAAAAGAGCTGAATAGTAAAAAAATCTGATATTATACACGGCTAATTATTTTTCCAAAGAAAAAGCTTTCTTCTAATTTCCAAAGTATTAATTCCTTCCCTGAGTAATCAGAGTTACAAACATGCATTTGAGGCTTGCAGACCAAAGTGTATTTGCGTTATTAGGGTTCACACAGCCTTTCTTTACATCTTCTTTTGATGGTAAAGATAGTATTAGAGTATTGATATTAAGGAAAAAGCTGTTTGGTACTAGGAAGCAAAAAAAAAAAAGAAACCACAAACTTGTGTTTGACGTTAGCTCACTCTCAGAGTGACAAATACTTTCTCTCCTCCAAGGGAGACAAGAGCAGTATATGACCCCCCCCCATAAACACTGAGGGCATTTCTTTGGAGCGCTGAATAGAAGTGAACCGACAGAATGAAAAGAGAAATTGCCCACGGGCACCCCAACTTTTTGTCCTGTACTAATTGGGTGTCTGAGGAGCTCCTCAGAGGCTGTGTGCTCCCCTCCTCGCTGGCTACAGTTCCCCGGGGTTACCAGCACGCGAGACGGGGAGGGGGGGAAAAACATTTTGGGACAAAAGAGCAGGTGCTTACAGGAACAGCCCCAGCCGCAGGACAGGAATAAAAGAGCAGCCATAGGGTGGATGCAAAACTGGCCAGAAAGCTGTGCTAAGAAATTGGTTATCAATGGGCCACCATCAAATCAAAAGGACGTATTGAGAGGGGTTTCCCAGGAGTCTGTCCGGTGTCTGGCACCGTTCAATATTTGCATTATCAACTTGGGTGATGGAATAGGGAGTGTACTTTGTAAATTTACATCTGACTGTAAGCCGGGAGGAGCTGGAAGTGATTTGGAGGACAGGAGTCAGACTCTGAATGAGCTCTGAGAAACTGGAATTGTCTGAAAAAAATTGGATGCAAGGTTCTACATTCATTTCTGCGTTTCAGCTGCATAAATACAGAGCGGGGAATGACTAACTACTTAACAGCTTTGCAGGATCTGGAGTTATCACAAGCTGAATGTCAGCCAAAGACATCATGTGGCAGCAAAAAAAATCCCAACATGCTGGA
Source organism: Cariama cristata (assembly GCF_000690535.1). Lineage (NCBI taxonomy): Eukaryota > Metazoa > Chordata > Aves > Cariamiformes > Cariamidae > Cariama > Cariama cristata. Next base: position 33,692 of record NW_009633968.1, read on the forward strand.
ATGTGTAAACAGGAGGGTCATCTGTAAGACACACGAAGTAATCCTTCTGCTTTACTTGAGGCTGGTAAAGCCTCAGCTAAAGCATTGGGTCCAGTTACAGGGACTGGTTTTCTCTGAAGTTGGAAAGAATCTAGAGGGGAGATGACCCCTGACCAGGGGCATAGCAAAGGAGTAGCTGGAGGAACTGGAATGGCCAGAAAAGAAGACCGAGGGCACTGATCAACAGTTTTCAAAAATGTAAGGACCAGGACAGGGCAATAGGTAGGGCAACAGATGGTTGTCACTATCTCCTTGACATATATGGTGGATACATCTTAAGGCAACTCTTTCCATGCCACACGTTTGTCCTGTGGTCACCCTGGCTCACACACACCTAAGAGGGTCTAAAAAGTCACCGATACACTATCTTTGTATACAAACCCTTGTGCTCCTCATATCATTTCAGGAAAAAGCCTTGGCTAGAAAAGCAGATGTCATTTGTAGGACATTGATCACAATTTCATCTTGCTGTTTCATTTTAGACTTGCTTCCTTTATTCTTTCTTACAGGTATCTACCACATTAACTTATTTCATCACGCTACTTTTATGCTTGCATACCACAAACTCCCCTTCCTTCTCCAATCCCCGAAAGTCCTATTAATATATCAACTCATTTCTTCATTTCTGTTGGTTTTCTCCTGCTGTGGACCCAGGCGTCATTCTCAACGACCTCCAGTGGCTGGTGCCCTGGTCAGCTGCGATATATCATTTCCCTCACCCTAAGGAAGGAGAGAGAAGGCATCTCCCATTTCTCTAAACCGATTTATTCAAGTGAACTCACCACATCACGATCTTCTCCTGAACACCTCACTACATCGCTGTGTTTGGATGCTTTTATCTTACTTTGGCATATACAGGTGACAGCACTTTCTCCTTCAGCACGCTTTCAGGACCCAGATCGTGGTAACCCTTCACAGAAGTACAGTCCTGTCATCCCACTGGGCTAGTCCCCCAGGGCCAGGAATTAGGGTTCAACGCCCCGTACAAGCACCTCAGTTGCTGGTACATATTCTCTTTCCCAGCTTTTACCTCAAGAGCACTTCGGTTAATAATTTGCATACAAGGGGATATACGGTGGTCAAAACACGTAGCACGCATGTCCCAGTGGAATTGCCTGTCTGTTTGGGATGGCGTAAGAGATGCACAGAGCAGTGACAGTCAAAATGCCTCTTGATGTCCTTTTGGCATGCACTATCCCATCACAGGTTACCGTTCCCCCAGTTCTCACGGCACAACAGAGGTGGGCACCCCTTGGCCCCTTCCTCAAGCCTCGCACAAAAACCTGGGCTTGCCACCAGGCTGCCAGCGTTTGCTCTGAAGGACATGGAGAGGAGATCATGATCCAGCCTCCGCCCTCTGCTCTGCAGGCGTCAGTACCGAGCAGCCGTGAGGAAGTGAAGAGCTTAAGGACCATAACTGAACTTCAGCAGACATTTACTAAGTCAAAGTACATCTCAGCCCTCCAACTCCTCTAGCTGCCTAAGCACGGCCTGGGCTTCTCTGTGTCTCTGAAGAGGTCTTGAGCCCTCTTTGTTTTCACGAGACCCGAACATCACTTTCATCAGGTATTCAAAGACCATCAGCAATTGATTAATTGCTTTGTTATAAATATCTTTATTGGACTATTTTTCCTGGTCTGCCCACTCAAGTTTTATTCAGGAACACCTGTTCCTGAATTAATGTAATTTAAATAACACCTGTTCGTGAAAAAGTCGGTAAAACACTGCAAGAATATCCACTGGAAGATGGATTTCACTCATTTGCCACGCAGACTCGGTGCAGTACTAGTGAAGGTTAGTAACAGAGACAGACTGTGCATAGGCTGGTGCCAGATAGGAAAAAAAAGGTATTTCTTGAGGTTCCACAGACTCCCTGATGACCCTTGAGGTGGCAGGAGGGCCAAATCAAATGCCTGCCCAGCTTGCTCCTGTTTGGCCTTTGGACCCAGCTCCTGGCAACCCCAGGCAGGAATCCGAGTACCCTGGGGCTTGTACCTTCTACACACACATGTGGGGTTAGCCAGATGTGCTGTGCAGCCTCCAGCTGTGCTGCTGTGTAGCCTCCTGCCTCCCTCCACCCTTGCAGTAAAAGTTCTGGGTAGAAGAGACGGTCCAAAGACACGTCTTTTCATGGCTCCACAGGTCTTTTCTAAAAGCACTCCAGTATTTCTTGTCAAATAGTACTGGTCCAGGCTGAATTCTGGCTCCCTACAGGGCAACTTGTGGGCGCTGTACAGAGGAGTAGTTTGAAATCAGCGTTGCCAAGGGCATCCTGTTGGGTACAGCTCCGTCAAGACTGCAATACATTTGCTGCGAATGTATGGAAATAAAATTTAAAAATTAGGCCACTGCAAAATAAGACTGAAATATTTCATAAGAAAAATACACAGCTTTTATTGTTTTAACTTTAATTTTCATGGACTAAACCAAAATTAGTGGTCTATGAATACAATTCTCTCTTCAGAATCTGTATGGTGTCCGAGTTTAGTGTATTACAATAAATACAAAATCCTTGCAGAAAGTGAAGCATTGTAGTTCATTGGTTAAGAGAGCAACCATTTTGCAAAAGTTCAAAATTCAGCCTTATTTTACATTTCATTGCCTGTATATTTATACTTCAGATGGTAGTACATCACTAAATAGACCATTTTTCACTTTATACATTTTTAAATGATTGTTCCACAACATTTTAACACTGCTCTATAATGAACACTTTTGTAAGAAGTTCATCTCACTGGTTCAAATGGAGTGGCATTGTCTGCGAGGTCTCATTTCAAAATTATTGCACTTTTATATTTTCGTCATGCCACGAGATGTGAAGTCCAAAATATTTACCTTTCTGATTGTCAGTCTTTCCTTCATAGCGATGTCGGAGTGAAGACAAAATAGACAACTTGTTTTGTTGAATCAATAGAGGTGTATTATCACAGCAAGATTATAATTCAGGTGTACAATACCTGCATTTTACCGAGTACAAAAATGAAACTGCCATGTGCTGTGTGTCACAGCGGGTAACTAATATCAACAAAGTACCAGAGACTATGTTCAAATAATGTTGTACAGGTCTAACTTCAATCCACAAAAGCAAGGCAATTCAAAGTTAAGGTTTAAACTCTATCCATAATCCACTCTCTTTAGGAATTGCATTACGAATGCAGCTGAACTCGCATCTCACGGCTGTGCAGCTACACGTTGCCACGCAGCCGGTCAGAGAAAGCAAACCCACCGTCACACTTCTGTGCAGATTCCCAGCGATTGTTTTATATCTGGTAAAGATGCCGTCTACTGGCGTTTGCATCGACCGGAGTCCGAAGCCTGGGACTTTGGGGGCAGGCTGTGGCAATGGCAGAAGGTGTTTGGGATGAACAAATGACCGCACGTCTGTCTTTGCTCTTTGGCTCATTTTGGAGTTTTGTGATAGCAGAAGTAGGGAAACACCTATTTTGTGAACTTCTTGTGGCAACAGGAACAACCAGGTTGGTGTTGGTTTCTGCATCTTTTTGAACTGTACTTACCAGGGACCTGAAAAAGGAGGGGATGCAAGCCCATGTTGAAACCAAACCAAAATGGCATCAGTGGCATTCAATGTTAAGAACCTCTTAGTTCAGCCTGTCATTGTAGGCAAACAAGAATACGGTGTAGGGAGCAAAACAATCTGTTTCCAGGTGAAGATGCCGAGGGAAACATAACTAACTTAGCCGTACCCGAGCTAGGATATTTGTTTCTACAACAGAGATCAGATTTCAGAACTGGAAACAAAGGCTGTTTGTGAAAACAAATCAACCCATCATGACCGTGTGTTAGTCCTATAACCAAAATTTTTAGCCGCCTCCAAAAACAGCTGCTAGTAGGGCCCTACGTCTCCCATTGCTCAAAGACTGACTTCAGGAAATCAAATTCTACCCTGGGCTGCCCCATTTCTCAGGAATATTAGTTATTTGCAGCTTTCTCTGGAGTGGTGTCAGGCCTGGCACTGGGGTTTTGGAGCTTGTCCGCAGGTTTTGGAGTCGGCAGAAAGGCGAAGGTTCCGTGTTTTCCCCGGGCTGTCAGGGCCCGTAGCTGTGCCGTGGAAAGGCAGGGGATGGGAGCACCCTGAGCACCGCATCCTCCTCTCCAGTGGCTTCTTTCTACGCGCACTATCTCTGTAACTACTTTTTTTCCTTTAGGTTTCAATGATTCCAAAGCTCTGACTAATTTAACTAGTGGCAGAAGATGAACCAGTATGGTTAATGTGTAGCTGCAGAATGCATCAGATTGAAGAGCTTCATATCCACTGTTACAGTAATCTCGAGCTTTAAGACATCTTTTGACACAAAAGGGACCTGACGCTACAGTCTCACTGCTCCTCGAGCCAGGCAAAGCTTTGCCCTCCATTTCAATGGCAGCTGCCACCACAGGAGTTTGTCCAGCAGTTCCTGAGGAAAAAATCTACAAAATGTTTTCACTTCTTGAAGTGAAAATGCATATCCTGAAGGCAAATCCACAGAAGCTGAGTTATGGCCATGTGCACCCAGGGCCAGGGCCCAGTAACATTTTCAACGGTCAGTAGCTCTTGTTGATGCAAACAGTGTCCAAAGTTGATGGCATTGCTTTTGAAGCAAGCTGCTAGGCCAGGCAGGACCTACCCTCTGCTGATGCTTTCATAGCCGGCTCAAAATCCTGGTTTTCACGCATTTTATTTCTTCGCTCTTGTGTGTTTCCGTGCTCCGCAAGAAATTCCCAGTTTCCTAGGCTGGGATTTGCCATAATGACAAAGACCTATGAACATCCATACCTAGGGAGGAAGAAATGACGAAGGGAGCTGTAACTTTTGCCCCTGCCCTCGAGGACCGGCTGTGGCAGCCTCGGGACAGGGCAGCTGCACCAGCCCTGGTTCCTCTGCGCTTGTCCCCGAGCGGTTTCCTTCTCGAGTGAAAGCAGAGCGTCCTGAGGCTCAAGGGAGACTACTGCACCAAAAGGGAGTGAGGGGGCTTATTTGCCTTTTCTGCTGAAAACCGACTAAAATCTGTCCCCTTTCCAGTCCTGTGTTTACAGGGTAGGGCTATGGGGTTGAGAAGAGACCCAGGCAAGACCCCACACTGCAGCGCTTCCCCCCTCTCACATAACCCAGGGGTGAATCCAGCAGCATCCGACACTCCAGCATCCCGTCCCCAGGGCTGGATGTGTACCCTCATTTCTGGGGACCACTCAGGAGAGGGTATCGCCTGGCTGGGGCGTCAGAGCAAGTGATGCAGCCCTCAGCGCAGCCCTGGCCTCTGTCTCCTTGCTCCCCAGCAGAGAAGATACCGGGGAGTGGTTTGCACAGCCCTGTTCTGTTGGCCAAGAAGGCGGCCACGACCGACAGCCTGGCTATTGCTGGAATAATGGAAGCTGTGATCTGAGCTGGGACACGAGGTATTACTGCAGAACAAATAAAAACAGAGCTAGAACTCCGTACTGCAGAGGTATTCATCCTTTGTATTCCCTCAAAGAACAAGCCTAATCTACTAACCCAAGTAGATTAGTAAACAGTACATTCAGCTTCCAGAGACCTTCAGTATGTCTGCAGGCCTTGTGATGTAAAATAATATAAGTAAAGGAAATAAATGGAAATTTTAGTTAAAAAAAACCCAAACCTGAAGTATTATAGCTGCTTACTTTCTCACTGCTGTGAGGAAGATCAGAGAAGAGTCTTTTGTGTCAGTTTTATTTTGAACCCATTTCGCTGCTGAATATGGGAAGAGATTAGTTCACTGCTAATTGTGCTGTTGGTTTTGTGATCCTGTGAAAACCCCCTAAAAGTCTGCATGCAAAACCAATGAGGTAGAACATGTTTGACAAGCTTAGTTCCAACATGACTAATGTAGCAGGAAAAGATTTTAAAATCATTGCCTCTCTTCAATAACAATAGTACATACAAGTGTTTACAAGAGGATTAAAAGCTGCTTTAGCGAGTTGTATTAAAGATTCCTTTATCAGACAAGTTTTATCAAAAATCCTGTTGGAGCACTATGCAGCTAATCAGACGCAAAGAGAAGCAGGTTACGCCACTGACTTTATTTTACCTGCTCAAAAAGGATGCACAATGTGTCTGTAAAATATACACCATGCATACAACAAGCCGTACCTATTAACAGCCTGCCCAATTACAACAACAGCAAAAAAAAAGCTCCACAAGCAACGACCCCTAGCACCTGGTAATTAAAATTGCTAATCACCAGCAATTATCTGGCACAGCTTTATAGCCAGGCGAACAGTTTGACCCTTTGCCCACTGAAAGAAGAATGTTTGCTGTCTATTGATAAGTGCTTAGGCAAAGCTGTGTTCGGCTCACATCCATTAAGTGGCGACTAATAGGAAGTCAACAAAAGAGCTCTGACATCTGGAGTGGGCACTTCCAGCAGGCCAGGTTGGGGAGCACAGGTGTCCGGTGGGCTCCTGCCAAAGACCGGCGTACAGGACACCGGGACTTCTTCTGAAAAAGCAAACTGCCCGTGTTTCCCGACTGGCTCCTCTGCAACCAAAGAGTAAATGCACTTGGTTTCCAGGACAAAGATTAAAATAATTACTCTTCTCGGGAGCGGTGGCTTGCTTTCAGACTGCCTGCACACATTCAAACACAAGAGAGGTAAGACGTCCTGTAAGCTCAGTAATTTAGGTAAAGATTGTTCTTTGGTCTATTTCTGTTCTTATTAAGTATTGAGTTAAAGGTACATAAAAATGTCTCTCTAGTGTGCTCTTTAAGCTTGAGATAGAGAGTTTGAGATAGTAAAGATTTACTTTTTTTCCATAGGACACTATTATGCTCAAAGCTATAAAATACCCTTCCATTGTTACAGCTCCAGGAAGCTGCCGCTAGAGATTATTTGAACTACAATAAACAACTCCATTAAAGCTTCTGAGCTCACCAATGACTCTTATAAGATCCTAGATAAAAAGATCAGATTTTTTTTTTCTTTTTTTGAGAGAGAAGGAAAGAGAGAGAGAGAGTCTGGCAAAAATATTGCAAGCTTCTAATAATGAAATGACCTACAAAACCTGAAGGACAAAGCATCCCTTAATCACTCAGGAATGCAAATTGCTCCAAGAACAGGCATCAGTGGAGATTACGAAGCCAGGAGCTGCTGACATCCAGAACCAAACCTCTGTAGCCTCATGCCTTCATTTAGAGGGGGCTTTTGGGGATCTTGGCAAGTTGGAGTTTCAGTGTTAAAGGAAAGGACAAAGGATCAATCCCAGGGTGCATACTTTCAGACATACGCAATTTGGGGGCATTCTGATCTCCACACACCATGCCTTTTCCTGCATAAATTCTCAAAACCCCTCCATGCATGTCTTTGTACTGTGACGTGTAAAATATGAACTGTTTTATAAACGGGAAGCAACACTGCTGGCATGATGCTTGACAGTATCTGCTAATCCAAAATCATTAATGAAGTCACTCCCTTCCTAACTCTCTCTTAAGCCTACCTCCCAAGATGCTTCAAGTTACTGGGATTAGACAGCTTGAAAATAACATGATTATCCCATGACTATGTTGCAAATAAAGCATCTTGCATCTCTGCATCATTTGCACTGATAAAGTCTGCATTCTGACTGGATACCTCTTGTCTGCAGAGGGCATCTCGCAGAACTCATTGTGCTCCTCCTTAGCCCATACACAGAAGTTCCATTGCTACAGAAGGAACAATGTTATGTTGGGTACATATATCTCACTTCAACACAGAATAAAAATGCAGCTAGAGTTTACATCCCAACCTAGAAGCCTGGAAACACTGCTGGGTCATCCAGTTCAACTGCAGCCCAGGAGTTCTCAAAATGTCTGTACTCTTTACTGAAACCAACTGTAACCATCTAAATAAAATTTTTGATAAAAACATAAATAGACAAAAACCCCCACACTGTATTCCACAGAAATTTCTCCCTTTGTAGAAAATAAAAATTGAAGTTCAATTTTCTGCTTGAATTTTGGCACGTGCATAGGTTATTCTCCATTAGATCCCAATTCTTGATCATTGGTGTTACAACGGCATTGCTGTCTACTGCTATTTGTAAGCTCCTGCCAGTCTGAAAGAAGCGAATTTCTCTTTCACAAATGTTTAGTGAAGTCAGAAAAAAAATGAAGTCACTGGAGACACACCTACTTAAAAGCTTGGAGTGTAATGTGCAAACCAAGATGAAACAATGGATTATAAATTCTGGCATTGCTTGACATTCAGATTCTTCTGCCTGCATGTCTGATTCAATAATGATCCACAGCAGAAGAGCATGATAGCCGATTTGTGTAGTCCACCCATCAGAGAGTAAATTGCACTGAATGACTCTTCTCTGGGTTAGCTGAGGTAATGAAGAACCTGAGGAAGAAGAGGAGGAATAGATTTTCCAACACTCTTTGCCGTTTGGAGTCCATGAAATACCAATGGATTTCAGAAGGTTCGGTTTAAATTGGGACATCATGGCCACGCAGGTTATGAAAACATATTTGTCTACCAACATTTAGATTGAAGAGTGATTTTTAGTATCTTTGTCTAAATAGCAAAGAATGGAATGGCCCTGGGGGTAAGTCATTCAGCTGTTTTTTGTTCCATTTTTGAGAGGGTGAGTCTTTGGCGGTGGTAGTAGGATGGGTGAACAAATTCAGGGAACAGTAAATTAATCCCACTTTTGAAAACTATGGGGTCAAAACAAGGTAGAAGATGGAGATGGGGAGCTAATATGCGGCTTGTGTTACCATTCATTTAATTTCCATTTCACGTATAGCTGGTGCCTAACACAGAATGGGTGCACAAAGTTCACCAAATTACCGCCGCACAATAGTTTTCGCTTTTCTCTGTGTGTAATTCCAAAACAAAATCAGCTCACCCATTTCTCCTTCAGGTGAAAGCCTGGCTGTGCCCCACAGGTCAATGAATCCGTTCTGGGCTTCCTTGGAAGAGAGCTCCAGAGTCAAGAGTCCTCCACTGAAAATGTCTCACTAGCGACTGCTAGACAATTAAACCCGGGGCTTCCTGCTCAAGTGCCTGTTAACCTCTTCTGTCCTGGGGAGAAAGGACAAATGAAGGAGGTAGATTTCAAACCGTTCAACTGCTGCACTCCCTCAGGAAATGAAATCTCTGTTCCCCCAGGTTATGTATGTTACTGCACATTCCTTCTTCAGCATCAGCTCTGGCTCGCCCGGATTAAAACTCAGTGAATTTGCTCCTACCTCCCTCTCAAGCTTGGTCAGGCTTTCGATGGGCATCAACACTGCTCCTCCCGGACTGGATAAACTCGTCCTAAGCAGGATGACATTGCCATGACGGCCCAAATCATTTCAGCACCTCCCCTACCAGAAGGAGGGCAGAGGGAATCACAAAATAAAGAGAATGATGGAAAAACAGAGCCTACACATCATGCACCTGGGACGATGGTTTGTCCTGGTACATCTTGGACTTTTGAGCAGTCTGGGAGACAGACTCCTACAAGAAAGATACAAAATAGAAATATAGATCAAAAAAGTGAGAAAGAAAAAAAAAAAAGCAGCCTCTGCAGGTGAGAGAGCTCCGTGCCAGCCGTCGCAGGGATTTGGGACAGAAGGGGCACCTGAGCCAACCATCTCTCTGCCTTCTCATTCCTGGAAAGGTCTCCAGAGCCTAAAAAGGCTCCTGAGCCAGCCAGGTGACAAAGACGGTACTTCCATGGAGGACAGCAGCCCCCATGGTTGCCACCTCTGAAGAAGGCCATCTGTATGAGGAATGGTGGGTTAGACAGACGTCAGGATGAGGCAGCCCCCAGTACACAGAGACTTCATCTCTTTCCAGGTCTATGCACCATTGTCTTCCAGTTTACAGCGTTTCACATCCCTATGGTTTCTTCTGGTAAATGTGCTCCTAGCCCACAAGGAAATGGAATGAGAGCCTGACAGAGGATGGAGGTTAACCAGTGATGGTTACAAGTGTTGATATTGGACTTATCTTTCTGTCTAGCTCTCTAAATCTGAAGAGAAACTAAACTAGACCTTTCAGACTAGTAGTACAAATGCAAAAATGTATTATCTGTGTGCCAGGCTTGGCTGCAACGTTTCCCCAGTACCCTATTAGAAGGTGGAAAAGAGCTCCATGAAATAAGAAGCCTAGCATTTTTTTAAAATAAATTTTCCAATCGTAGGTTAGTTCTGTACAATGAAAGCTAAATCTTTGGCCACTGAAGGTCACTGTTAAACTGAACACCATGACACACTCCATTTCAAAGCATTAGGATAGGGACATCCTTGGTCAGCAGGTGATGACACAACAAAATTTCTTTAGAGAGCTTAAATGGAATATTGTTATTAAGATATGATGCCCTTGCTGAGGGACTTGATGAAGAAAACAGCTTGAGCAAACAGCAGAAAAGACTGCAGTAGATGCTGAAAAAAAAAAAAGGCAAGTGTGGGAATAAGTTAAAAATAAAAATTTAAAAATAGGATGTGGAATGGGAAAGATAGCCAAAAAAAAATGTTAATAAAAGGTATCAGATGAAAGCCCAGAATAGAAGTACAACAAATACAAACAACTAGGAAACGTACACATAACAGGGTGAAAATCAGAGTCCATCTTCCCCTTTCCTGCAGAACTGAGCAAATAGAACCACAGGCAATTTTGGAGAATGGCAGCTCCGAAGTATCCAGAGTACAAACACCTCTTTTAGGTCACAAGGCAGAGAGAGACCAATGCCACCTGTGAAGTACTGAGGAGGGAGACCATGTACAAAATGGTGACACGATTCAAATATTCCATGAGCCATTTTTTAAAGATTTCTCAACATGATGGTGTAATAAAAGTCTCAGAACCAGCTATCATCTCAGTTGTTATTACAATGCCGCTTCTCTAAAAATTTTCATAAAGCATGTAAGGGATTTTTACCCAAGATCACCAAAAGAGTATGAAAACAAGTTTCAGATGTTCTTTTGTATCCCATGGAGATGAGTAATTCATGGTTACTGGTTACACAATGAAATCTCTATTTTTCTATTCACTGAATATTTGCACTACTTCAGGTTTATTTGAGAATTTCAAGTAATAAACATTGGTTATTATTGTTTATGTTTACTCTAAAATATTTGTGAGATCTTTAATAAAATGCTTCATGTCTAATAGTTAGAGTTCCAACCGTGAGTTCTAGTTTGAGTTTGGTCATAATGGTACAACTATTTTCTGGCTTGATGAGCATCACCTTTGCAACCGGCAGAGATTTAACAAGCCTATGAAGAAAGCGTGTATTTATATAGAGCTGAAAGTTTTACGTAATTGCAGTCCTTCTTCTCCAAGCCTAAACATTGTTTTTGCTAGTCAGAAGAGGTGTTAAAAAATAAGGAGATGATGTAATCGATGGTAAAATGTATTAACTGAATGTGAGTTTAAAAGTAAGTTTTCTCATTCAGGGAAAAAAAAACAAACATGCTGATTCAGACCAACTTGTAAAGGATTCATTACCCTTTATTTTCCTTCTGTCAGAGTTCAGGCTGGGGTTTGGAAAACTGCTTCCTCTTGCTGACTCAGCAATATTTCTCTCACTTCATAAAAAATTCCACTTCCAGGGCAAATATATGAATGAAAATAATTAAAATTTCTTATCCTCAAGTATTAAGATGGACGTGCTTAGGATTCTTTAAAAAGTTAACTTTTAAGTAAGCACACATATACAGAGGTAAATGTTCGTATGTGATAGGAGATGGAACAGCCTTAAGTGAAAATAGGTTCTTTTTTCATAGCATAAAATACTTCCAAGTGAAAATGGGAAGAGAGGGATAAAATGAAAATAAAAATGGCTAAAGGGAAAAGCTAAATAGGTAGGTAAAAACCTACATTGAAAATTAAATTAAAAAATTGTAGCAAAGGATGTGGAAATATTTTGGAAGAGTTTCCTTTAATATTAAATAAAGATTTTGAAAAATAGTAAATGGCCCTGTTAAACACTTTTCTGGTTCCCAACCTCCTCTAGGTCTCTCAAATTAGAGAAGCAAGATCTGAGACACGTAAGATGGATCACCGCTTTTAGGAGACTGGGCCTAGGATAGACAAAAATAGTGAAGTTCTTTCTATCTTGTTCAAATCCACATGCACTCTCCCCCCCTGATTCTCAGGTCATGTCTCACCACAAATTTTAAATACCTGCTCAAAACCATGAAAATGGTGAAGATTTCTATCGAAGGGCTGGAAATGTTCACAACAACTTTTTCTAACTCTGTTCACAGAAAAGCCTTGCCTCTCTTTACAAATACTCGCCCAGGAAATTCAGGGACCGGCAGAGCGCAGGCAAAGAAAATTACAACTCAGGTGACAGAAGCTTGACAGAATTATGGACAGAAGAAAATAATGGCATATAATGGAAAGGATCAAGCAATCGTAAGAGGTAATACCGACATCTCTACCTCATTAAGTGGAACCTGCTCCAGAAACTGAAACATTCCTTCAGCCAGTTCCCTTTCTTAACCACCACCTTCCTTTTCGAGACAGTTAGGGTTAAAAATAAAGGTATTTGGCATGTTTGTAGGCCTATCTAGTCCTAAATTCCCTTTCTTTGCAATCAAGACAAACAAGGTTCCCAAATCCTCCTGTCTCAGGGTTAAACCACAGACCCACTGGCCTTTACCTGCTGAATCAAGTTCAACAAAGTCCCAGATGTTCTTTCTGTTCCTCAGGCTGTACACAAACAGACACCTCCCGCTCCTCTTTTCTTCTGCCTGCAAGAAGAGAAGCTCCAGACATCATTTCCACGGATTTTGACAAACTCACAGATGTCTCAGGAAACTTTCTCTCAGCAGATATTTTGTCCTCCTTCGAGAAGCCCAGTAAACCTTGGTGTTGGCTGCAGGGATGTTCTTGATAAAGAGAACTTTGTACTGAACCCATGGCAACTTTAGGAGGAGTGATCTCTGTTTTTCGAAAAACCAAACAAATGTAGAGAGGCCTTGACCAACCAACAAGCAAAAGAAGAAAGAAAGAAACAAAAATATTGTATGGGGCTGCGCAATGGGAAGCCCACTTTGGGTACGCAGCAGTTCCCCAAGCACAGCTGTAGTTCAAGTACCTTGTAACAATGGCATATGTGCGCTATATATAGATATTTATTGTGTACATATAATGTGCCTAGGGTTTAGGATCAGCAGATAAGACAGGCAGTGAAGGCTCAGAGGCCTTTCAAACCATTTTTGGCTGAAAAAAAGTGAAGCTCAGACATTACAGACTGAGAGGCTTAAAGACCTTCCCAAACAGGCCTTTCAGCAGTTTGTTGAGGTAACATAATGTTCACTGGTTTGTTACTGACAATGAAGTCAAAAATGCAGTTACAAAGTGCTTTGGCAGAACTTTAAAATCTAAGATGTGGAGGTATTTTACAACCCACAATGCCTTTACTACACTGTTACCCACATTTATGAAGTGCTTTAATGGCAGCTTTCAGAGGACTACGTGTGCCAATCCTGCTGGTGTAAACCCCTCAACTCACTGAGGGTTTAGCAAGCAACGTATGGGGGCTTAAAAGAAAAGCACCCCTTTTTACAAAAGGAGACCATGTGTGGGTGTCTAAAACCAAAAGGACTCTTGAAAAACACTGGGAACAGACATTAACTGATTAAATTTTCATCCTGCAAGAAGTTATTAGCCAGGGGTGAACGAATATGTTCAGGAGAAAAGATGATGAGGATGTAGAAGAATGTTGTAGCTCTTGTTACCCAAAGAATTACAGACAGTTAATACCAAACAGAGCAGATTTCGCATGACTGGAAAAAGTATAGATGTGAAAGGAAAAGGGGTTGGTGAAATGGTTGGCATGGCCTACTCAATTCAACAGCTCTGTGGAAGCGATTTAAATCTATGTCATTTAGATATTAGGCACTGCTGGAAGAAAATAAAAGCAATGAAAGTTTTAACGTTCTTCGCTCCAGAAAGATCATGGTTAGATTTTTCCTATACAAACATTAGTTCAGGTTTTACAAAGTAGGTAATTAAATGTTTACAAATACACTGCCCTTACAACTGGAGCAGCAGCAACAGCGAGGTTCCCTTTCAAATCATACTTGTGAGTAAGAACAGAATGCGTTCGGTGCTACTGTTTGAACTTTCAGGACTGATATGAAAAAAGTTGTGTCGATTCAGTCTTTGCACCCAAAGCCCCACAATCAAAAATATGGCACATCATAGAAAAAATCATCCCAATAAGGCTAACACATTTTATGCTGGTGGTGAACAAGCCAATATCTTAAGCTGCTCTCAATTAAGACTATTTCTAAAACGTCCCTTTACCACAGTCATCTCCGGAGGGTTAAACTTTCAGTACGATCGCATGGATGTCACAGGCGACAAGTCTACGGGGACGTCTCTGTAACCCTGTAACCCTCCCCTCGAAAGCAGAGCCTGTTTGCCCTCACTACATGTGGAAATACTTAGCCCCTGTGAGTAACAATGCCAATAAATCTGAAATCAAATCAGACCAAATAAGACCCATCTCATTTTGTTTCATAAAAAATGGAGAACCCACCAATCTTCTCCTTTTAAAAAATGTGAGAGGTAGCTGTTCCATCCTTTCACTCACCCCAGACATGAATGACGTGCTTGAATTTCTTTCTTGGCAGCAAGGAAGCAAATGTAGGTGTGACACAAGAGCTGCAAACTGGTAAGTGTCTCTAACCTAACCCAAGTCACTAGCACATCTCTGCATCCTGCTGGCCATGACACTAGCTTAAAACAGAGTATATTAAAGGAACAGTATTTTGACCCATATTCCAAGGACCGTAACAGGACATTAAAGAGCCAAAGAGCAAAACAGAGTTTCAGATTTATCTGCTAAGGTTACTGAATGTCTCTTTTCAATTCTGATGACATATGGTTACAAAGCATACTTGTGTCTGAGAGACAAGACCAGAAATCATCTCAGGAAGGAATAGAAACCAAGTTATATAGATGTCGTTTCCAACGATGTGATTTCCCTGATGGACTGTAAAAGACTACGAAAAGTCTTGATCACTCTTTGCATCTTGCCTAGTGCTGCATTAGGTCCTGGTAAGGAGGACTACAGCGATGGCTGTTGCTGGTTGTGACTATGGCAGATGTAGTCCACCATGATCAGCACCAGCTTCGTGGGGATGTTATGCAGGTTAAAAGGCACTGGTAACCATTCTTTAGTTTCTCCAGGGACGAAACCCTTCTAAAGGAGCAAAGACTTCTGGCCAGGTAACTATAGGAAGAATTCCTATTTTGTTTATTTTTTTGTCCAATCTGCTTTTAGGGTCCATTTATGCCTATAATTATTTGTTACATCTATTACTGTAGGCTTCCTACTTGTGCACCAACTCTCTATCAGGAGTTCTGGTAGGTGAATCAAGCCCTCGGTGTCCATGCCTGAGGAAGCTGAATCACCCTGCCATTTCCACTGACTGTATCAATGAGACACTACTGCCCACAAGGGAGGCCTGGGCTCCTGCTCCATATGTGGCACCTGTACGTACAAATCCGAGTATCCTGATCCAGAGCTGAGTTCCACCTTGTAAGTCTCGGAGAATACAGTAGACATGAGAAGTGGATGAGGAGAGAGTGGTGGTTTCTGCATCGTCTGAGAGAGGGTGGTTTCTGTACACCAGCAGACGAACCATTTTCACAATCTTTGTAAGTATAACAGAAGAACCTCAAGACGAGATCTGCTGAAACAAGATGAACTGCAAATTTTTAGGACGAGCTTTCTTCTAAAGTGGAGAGAGCAAGAAGATGCTTGTTTAAATGTTGAGTCAGTGAATAATGAAGGTAGGAGTTTTCCTAGCAGTACCAAATAAGGTGGGAAATATCCACAGAAGAAGGTGCAAGTCAGTGGAGGGACATCATGGTCCAAGAGGTCATCTTTTCGGCAGACTACACACTGCCCTTTGGGATCCTCGTCTTCGACAGCAAGCTCACCTGTGGGTACCAAGACAGGATGTGAGGCTGGGTCTCGGACTCGGGGGCTGCAGCTCATCTCAGGGCTGAGGAGAGGCTGCCATGATGAACGGGGACACCTTGCTGGTGGCAGGTGTCCTGTCACGTAGCAGCAGTACCTCCGTGAGCTGGTCTTGGCAGATGAGAGGGGAGCGATGCCCAGCTGCCGCGGGGACGCGCTGGGTGTTGTGGGGCTGATGAGCTGTTGCCAAAGCTCCCCTGGGAAGTGTTGTACCCCTCATTCGTACAGGGACAGCGGCACGTCTGGCTTCATACACCAGGCTGGAGCCGGAGTGAGGACGCTGTGCGTGCCAAGGACGGTCTGAGGAGGTCGTTGACCAGCGAACTTTGGGCCAGACCACAGCAGTGGTCTCGTTAGTTTTAAGAGAGCCCTTAGCTGCTTAAATGAGGGTGACAACATCTTGCAAGATGGCTCTGTGCGGAGTCGGCGGTAAGCAGCTCTGTTCTGCATTCACGGCAGCTTAGGGGACACCGAGGCTTATTTTAGCAATCCTGAGACACAGTCCCTTGTCTTACTCCCTAATTATTCACCACCATGCATTCCTTGTTAATTTGTATACAGAGCGGTAATCTCGCTGAAAATCCTGTGTCACAGGTAAATCAGGTTATTACTGTGACATGTTACTGTTACAAATTCCTGCAGTTGTTATTCATATTTGCTACTCATAGCCATTATGGAATAACATAGAAAATAAATGGTTATAAGATTAAAGATGTCAAAATCTGGAATATCATGGTGCCTATTATTTCAGTTTTATTTTTGTTTCCCATGTTAGGATGTTATACAACGCTCCAGGTAAATGCTGCCCCATATTTTTTTTTATCGTTGTCATATTACCAGGGCGTGCAATATAATAAACAGATCTGTTAAAGCACCAGTGATGTCTCTATTGGCAGACTTATAAAAGAGCTCGGTGACCTTGGTTAATTAGCCATGTAATAAACCAGAACTGAAAGCGCCGATTCCCACAAACCGCAGCCCAGCACCCCGCCACCCCCCCGCTTGTCAGAGAGGCTCTGAATGGGAAGTCAGCAGACGCGATGCAAAGCGCAGCCTCTTAGCCTTAGAGCCCTTTGGAATACTCGCGAAGATGCACAAAGACATTTCCTTCCAGCCACTGATTAAGAAACAGTCTTTAAAACAACAAAAAAAAGTTTTCTGAATATTTCTTTTACTGCCTAGTATTGCTTAAGTTATATCTAGATGAAAGCGTATCTTCCCGAAGCATCGCAACACTTGTATTTCAAAAAAATCTTTACAAATTCTTCTATTTCAGAAATGTTTTCTATAAATTCTCTGATTTATTTGTTTTCATGTTTATTTCAGATATTCCAAATAGAAAAAACCCCAACCCCTCTATTAATTAATAGCTAATATTGGGTTCTTTAAATGTAATTTCTTTTGTACCCGCATGGTGCGGTGCTCTTGAATTGTAAATCATGTTAATACAAATTATATGGCAAAGAGTGTTACATGTGTTTCTGTTGCTCACTTGATTTAACTAAAAAGTAAATCTAAAAAGCGAGCCCTATACTATAAAAATAAAATGGTTGGCCTTTTATCTGAGGGCAGGAAGTAAGAGGAACACAAATTTTTAGCAGATTCTTTGACTTCACCCTATCAAACCCTTTAGAAATAAAAGCTTAGTTAAGTACAAGCAAGAATCACTACAGTTTCACCCAGCCGTCAGTGCATAACAAGCATGAGCACAATTAACCACACAGCCACAGAGTTAGTATTTTCTTCCGCAAGTACAATAGTTTTTCTGATTGTTGTAGGAGTTAGCTCTTTCTTAAGTAAACTTACGTGAAGCCCATGACTGCTAACCTTTCATGGCATGCTCCTGAGTGCTGGCACAACACAGAAAACAAACAAAAAACCTCAAACCTCTAAGAGAAGCTAACACTGGTTTTCATATCATCAGCTGTCACTCCCATATAGGACACTGATTTTCATTTCATAGAAAAAACCAGTATCAGCATCAGCAGTTTCTTTATCTAAACTTGTTTTTTGGTCTGGAACGCTTTTCGTTTTCCAAGTGAACATGAAAATGATGGTGTTCCTATGCACCTAGTGCCCAGGAACTAGTGAGTAGCACTCTGGTTTTAACTCCTACACATCTGTTCATCCATTCAGGATTCTTTTAGCTGCAGTCATTTCTTTCAGTACCGCAGATCATCGTAAATTCACATGAACAGAGAATTTCACGGGATCTGCCAAACTGTCCCCATTATCCTGGGGAAGCTTTAGAATATCAAGCACAACAACACCCTTGACAAATCTGAGATTGCAGCTGGTTGATAGCAGAGTATCCAAGAACGAACTTTTTGTAGGTATTCTTGATTAGCAAATCCCAAAGTAAAGTGGGAGACGTATTTTATGCAAAACATATTTGCTAACTCATTGTCTGTGTTTTCTAACGTGACCTAAGAGGTGTCTGGGCCGTATCTAAAGGCTCAGGAGGCTGCACAGCTGCATGGCTCAGCACCTCATTCGATAGCCCGTGTGTGTGCGTGCGTGTGTGTGTGTATTCACATTGGTGAGATTGAAGGTTTTGATCCACGTACTAGAAATACAAATGCCGGTACTCACACAGGAATGTGAGCGATCCCCATGACTCGCAGTAAGAATGTGCAGAAACGGTTCAGGAGCAGACACTGGGGGTGAATTTTCCATTCCGTGTTCAGCTTCTGGGGTGAGTGCAGCCTTAGAAAAAAAGCCTAATTAGACAGGGAGAGGGGAAGGTGCCTGCTGATGCAAGGGGCCCTTATAGCCTAACAAGAAGTTGCAGAAAATGCCAGCAAGCAGACAAAGAGAACAGGGAACTGCGAGTTAGTCGCTCCGTTTAGCTCCTGATGCTGTGAACACTTCTGCAAGGCAAAGCGATGGGACCCTTCCCCGCGATGAAGCTGGGCACAGGTTTTAGAGTTGGTAGGACCAGGGGAGCTCTTACAATTTAACGATGTTATGCTACATAAGGTACAATTCGCTGGTGGCATAACCATCCCACCAAGAAGACTCAGTCGACACTGAAAATACACAAGAACCGCGATCTCCTCCGGCAGAGCCTGGTCCTGCCTCTTCCCCCATGCCGGTGCAACCGCAGTAAGGGCCCCGGAGCACAGCGGTGCATCCCCGGGCTGCGATCCCTGCGCTGGAGGCGGCCCAGATCAGTCCAGTATACCACTGGGGAAATCCTCAGGGCACCAGTCCAGAAGCCGGCTCCCTTCCCATGGAGGGGAGCCAATGCTGCACACCATTTACGCAGGAGCGCGCTTTCCCGACTCCAAGAAGCGTGTGCCCCAGAAGAGAAGAGTTTGGAAACGCCAGCTCCAGTATGGCTCTCCTCTCCGATCCCCGGCTCCTTCGGGTCTGCGGTGGCTCAGGCTGGAGCAGGATGCCCTCCTCTGGCTACGCATCCCCTTTTCATCCAGGCTGCTCCGAGGCTGAAGAGAAATCACTTTGAACACTGAGGCGGGGAGCTGGAGGCAATTACTTGTGATTGATAGCACTAAATATGAAACCGCATGTACCTCATCCATGAAGCATGGAATCAGCAGCATATTGTTAGTGGGGGAGATGAATGGGGCTTGAGATAACCTTGGCAAATTAGGCATATGTTAGCATTAAGCTTTGTCAGTAAGCAGGCTATAAATTACAGACATATTGTAACTCCATAAACTCATCTAATGAATTGAATGACAGTGGTAATTTAAGGCAGAATGGAACTGTTTAACCCTTTTAAGAATTTAGCTGTATTTCTATATTATGCAACAATCCGAACTGTATTAAAAGGTTGGTGTTTCATATATACTGCAAGATACCATAACCGAGAAACAATTCTCCCATGTTTCATGTACATTTTGTCAAACAGTTGGCAACCTGCAAATTATTTTACTTACGAGCTGATTAAAAAAGAATGGAAAAAGAATGGAATAGCTGGGGGGGTGTTCCTTGCACGTTCTTACTTTATCATTATTTTTCTGTGTGATCAAGCTAAATATATTTAAGCTATAAGACACAGCATGCCGTGCATTTCTGGACTACTACTGAACACCTCAGGAGGTGTTATAAGACACAAGGCTAAAGGGCAAGTGACTTTAGTCGTAAGAGAAGTGCAATAATCCCTTCAAAATGCATGGCCTGCAGTGTCTTATTGCTATTCTGAAATGGAATTTATAAATAAAAATAAGAGGAGAAAGTCAGTCTCCCGCATTTACTGGCTGCTATTGACAGACTTGTGCCACCAGTGACAGCTAATCCAGGATTCTGAAGCCATTTTCTATTTTACTGTGTATTTCACCCAAGGTAACATTTGAAAATCACTGGCGCATCAATGGCATGAAAGGACTTAAAATCTAAACCAGAAAATTTAATGCAATATGTTATTAATTAAAATATGTTGACATAATAAAAAAGTATTTTTGCATTTATTCAGCAGAAGTAACTGAAGAAATTAATATAGCAACTGTACCATAGGTACAGTCCACCTTTAAGGTAATTTTAGGAAAACATGCTCTTTTTTTGATTCAGTGCAATTATAGCACATTTTTTCCATTAATACACGTGGTGTAGAATTTGGGAGGGTTTCCTCAAGACACTCGTGGTTATTACTTCCTTTAGGTCTGTCCATGTCAGTTTTTAAATCATGTTTCAATAAATGGGACTAAAACTTAAGGCTTATAGTTCAAAAATCCTCTGGTTTTCTCTGGATTACTGCTTTCTTCCAAAGGAAAAAAAATGTAGAAAACTCTACAACATATTTATGAAAAAAACATACATTATACTATATTTTCTTATAAAAAAGTGCCCAAACTTCTCTCTCTGTTTTGTGAGCGTGCAGTGTGTCACGAGGTCAAGGTTGCTGGCACTCAGGACACAACGAAGAGCACAAGGCAGGATATCCATGTCTTGGTTGAAGGTAAAAGGCGTATGAAGCGGAGCTAAATGAGGCAAAGGGCGTTACGTTCATAGTGAAAGAACTTCAGGCAACAGCAAGTGGGAAACTGATATCATTCCTGAGCGAGATAGGAATTTACGCAGAAAATGCTCCATTTACTCAACTCCATTTCTAGCCCCGGTAGTCAATGATACCTGGGGCTGCTGATGAGGACTTTTATGAGGGGAGCAAGTAAAATCATGTAGTAGCGAGTGGCCTTTTGTGCAGTACCACAACGAGGAGGAGGCTTCAAATACTGCACGTTCTGTAACCGTGCTTTGTTAATTCCGCAAGGCTATGTCCTTGCAGCCAGAGGAGAACAAACCTGGGGCTGCAGCATCCTTCTTCTGCGTGGCATGGCTGGTACCAGGCTTTGGGTGGAAACGGTTCACCACTACGTGGCCGTGGCCGTGAAGCTCAGTTGCTGCTGATGTCTGGGCTGGTAATGAGATGGAGAGGGAGCTGCCGGCTGTGGCCAAAGGGAATATTGCCTTCTAGTACAGTCGTCCAAACTCTGCTCCCAGTGTGGCTGCTCCCGAGTGGCGGAGCACCCCAACGCAGCCAAACGGCTGTAGTTAAGCCTTGAACTAAGGGGATTCTGAAACGCAGCTTTCTGCACAGCCGAACCTCCGAGTTTTGACAGCTCTGACTCGAGATCACCTGCTCTCAGCCGTCCCTCACCTCTTAGCAGAGAAGCTCCAGGGAAAGCGGTGCAGGTGCCTCCTCCATCGGGCACCCTGTGCAGCTGAGAGGTCCGAGAGGCTGGCAGATCTGACCCCGGACCTCTCGTCCTTACGGATAGCTGGGGAGCCAAGGCAGGTACCCTGAGGCCAGCTGCAGTTTACACATCTGAATTTCTCCCAACTTTTGCACGCTAAAGGCTTACAAGATGTTTTCAGGCACTTGACAATACCTTGCGGTTGTAAAAGCCAGTCTTTTTTTCCGAGAAACGAATATATAACTTTCATACTTACACTGCCTTCTTTTAAATGTGAAAAGGCTTTGTGAAAACACACTGAATATCTTTCATATGCAAAAAAGTAGAAAATTAAAATTAAAGTCAATAAATTCAGTTTATCTCACATAGCAGAAAGTATTTCCTCTAAGTATCCCTGGAGGAAAAAAGTGACTGCTCAGAAGTAAAAAAAGATTATTTGTGAGCTTATGGGTATGTGTCTGAGGCAGATCCAAGGTCCTTCTCCACATCGGGGTCAGAGATCACAGGGTCAACACAAACACCTCCCTAGAATGAAGGAGTACAAAAATGCCTATGGATAATTACCCTGCCTGCATAACATGGGAAATTCACAACCCATGCATGGAAGGAAAGAAGCTGCTTCCCACTTTTCCATCTTCTGTTGAGCAATGTTGTGTTTCACAAATGTTGTATATCAATGAAACTTTGTAAATGCTTAAATAATGGCATAGTGTCAGTGCTTCAGAGGTTTTGGTATAAATCTGACCTCTGAATAAAATTGGTTCTTCATTCTTCATTCCAGAAAAGATTGCTGTGACCTTTACTTCTCCATTTTCCTAATGGTTTCTTCACTACAATGACAAAATTGAATGACTATCTCAGCCATCTGTAAGATTTGGAATTAAATTTACCTAGTGCAAATCAATAAAGTGGAAATCAAAACTAAAAGCCTGAGGTTATTTTTGCAATACTCTATGTGTAATACAACTTTTCATTTAACCTCTGGACTAAATGGTGACTCTGTAACTAAATCAGTCACTGAATGCATGCTTTACATACTCAGTGGGATCAAACTGTTTAGATCAGATACGATTAATGAGAAGATCTGTTAAAAGTGATTTAGAGAGATGATACCTACTCAGTCCTGTGAGTTTGTTACGCCACCAAGTCGGAAAACCTACTCGAGATACATACAAAACGATCTTTTCAATGGATAATAGGGTGAGTTTTGTTTTGGCTGCGTAATGATTACATGGCCTAGTTCTAGTGAGGGGATGTGCATGGGGGGAGGAATCCCCATCCCAGCAGTGCCGGTGGAACGTATGTTAAGACTACAGCCAATTCCTCCCGTTCCAGCCGTGGGAATCTCATGGTTGTGGACTCAGGTATTCTCCTGGTGACAGCTTCCCAGTGGTCCCCACAAGACCACCTGCCTAAGAAGCTCCCTGTTCCTAGGGCTACCACCCAGCTGTTGATCAGTAGACCTCAGAAAGACTTGCAAGCACCTGATTTTACAGCTGGCAAGCTGTAGGTGTAGAAAAAGCTACAATAATTTGCCCAAAATAGCGTCAGCATGGAAGCAGTGTCACAGGGAGCCGAACACCACTTTTCCCGCGGTGCTGCCAGGCTGGGCTGCTGCCAGGTCATGGCAAACGGGCAGCAGAGCCGTCGTCACCCAGTCTGGGGCACCAGCACTCCCTATCCCACTGCTCCTTCCCAGGGATAAGAAAACCCCATTTACCTTCAGGGAATAGGGCTCAGGCTCAACACTGAAAGACACCAGGGCGTACCGGCAGGTACCACTTAATGGCACTATTTCTTATTCCCTTACCCCAAGAGTCAGTAACCTGTTAAAAGGAGCCAGTCTGACATATCCTTCTCCAACCTAAGATTCAAGTGCATCAAGACACTCAGCAGGAGCGAGGGCACACAGCCTCTCCAAGTGAAGTGATGCGGTGAATCGCATGACCTGCGGTACCTCATCCGCCTCCCCAGCCACCGACCCCAGCGCTCGCTGCCATCCGGGCACGGCAGCAGCCCGCAGCAGAGAGATGCTCATCCTTTCGTGGCACTGCTGGGTACCACACAAAATCTGTCTGTTCGCCAGCCTCGGGCTGCTTGCCTTAAGCTCCCGGTGCCGTGGCTGTGGTTCTTTGGCAGCACAGACGTGGTACGGAGGGAGAAAGCATCTGTGCTCCTGCTACCACAGCTCTCAAGGACTTTCATCAGCTCAAAGGGGCTGGGAGAGCTCCTCAGACTGGGCAGATAATGGGTAACCAACCAACATTATACCAACCGGTATAATTAGCCAGTGTTTTGCTGGAGATAAATATTAATTAACAGAGAGGAACCTTCTTTTTACCTTAAGATTTCAATTTCATTTTTGTTCTTGCATCCAGGATACACGTCATACAAGAAGAACACATTAGTGCATTAAAACTGAACATTAGTGGAGATTGTGAAAGGATGGGAGGTATAATTAACTTTCCAATAACATACAAGTGTAAGTAGGCAGTATGATAATATACATAACAAATAATAATAATCTAGCACTGCTTAAGATAAAAACACCTATTTTAACAAAGGACACAATTAAGATGATTTCTAAATGTGTTTTTTGAGAAGGGTCTGTTAATCCCAGCCTTGTCTGAACCAGTCCCTGCAGGAATGTTCATACGATCTGAAGTGCCAGCGTGGCGTGTCCCGTGCCCAGACATGGGTAAGACCTAAGCACAATGTCCTCCTTCATCCCACCACGTTCACTTTGGTTTCTCCTGGGAGCACAACTCAGGCAACCGAGTTAAGAGAAAGCCACAGCTTTTGGATGAGAATTGTTCTGGTCTTAAGTCCTTGTCTTACTTTTTATGAAGAGCTTAGCCTTATTCCTGCAAGATAAGTTTTTGTAGATGTGGTGATCTGTGGCACCTCCTCTAGCACTGAATAGCAAGAGTAATTTTTTGGAAGTTCTGGATGAAACTGCTGTTTGCCCAAACTGGTAGCGTTAGTTTCTAAACACAATTAGACTAGGTGTAAATCCCAAAACACGACCACTGGCTCCAACTGCCGTACTGCCGGCGGCAGCCTAAGTTGGCTGAGTTTGGCTCTTACCACGCAGTGCTGGAGTGAGAGGCTGATCAAGCAAAGGCAGAACGCCTGACCAGATCCCATCGGTGGGAAGTTAAGCCCTGCCTCTTCACCCAGCTTCCTAAAATCTTTCTTGCGTGCGCTTCAGGAGTTGAGTCGTGTCTGAGGTGACATTTTCTGGGTGGGTTTGTGGTCCCTGTAGACTTTGGTGAGGTCATGCTTTCACAGCGTTTCATTCAGCGAGTAGCGAAGTTAACCTAAAACCGAGAAGGTATGCTCTGAAAAGTGGAAACAGTCTGTCAATCTTTGATAAGGCAGATTTCAGATTACAAAGACAGAAATCATTGATTTCAAAGTTCATGTGAGTTAAGAACGGTAAATCACAAAAACAAACAATATTAAGTAAGTGTTTGTGTAGTTCCAAAGTGCTTCACTGGCATGAATTAATTAGCTGTAATATGAGTAAAAACACCAGATGTCAAAATGTTCACGGATTTCGTTGGGGCCCAGATGTCATTAAAGAGAAGAAAGCCTACAGATAAAATAGCTTGCAACAAGCTCTGACCTCATGTGAGCTTCGAAGGCATTAAAGGGGTCACATTTAACCCCGTGCCAAGGAAAGGGAAGGGAAGGGAAGGGGAAGAATGGCTTAAAAGCAACAGCACTTCTGAGTATCACAACCATTTTGCAGCATTTGTTTTCAAGGAGACAAGTGAAAAAAAATACTGTAATTGTTTTAAAAAATGAAGAGGAAGAGAAGAAGCTAATAATTCAGGAAACAATGATTCATTAATTAAATTAGGGATCAGAGTTCTTGAAATAGCATGTGAGGAATGAAAAATTGGTCTGATGGATGACATTAAATGTCAGACAATTAGGATCGCATTTGACAGAACAGCGGTTTAGCAAAGAACAGTAAAGTTTTTAAAGAACACTGCAGTAGCTTCTGGAAATGTCTGCATTTCAGTAGATTTTCTTAGTAAAGCAGATGAGGATGGAACTCTGTCAGCAAATACAAGTTTGAAATTCGTACAAATTAATTTTCAAGAATTTTAATCTCATTCTGTTAAAACACTTCCCATAACAACATATTGAACTTTGACCAACACTTTCTCATTTATCTCAAAATGTTTGTTGCCCTTTCAGACATAATTCGTAGACTTGAAGGTTTGTTTCCATTATGGTCAGAAAATGACTCTACTAAAAACGTTCACGCAGGCCTTTTTCTCCACAGTGAAGAGACAAGCAACAGTATTTCTGACCCTGAAACCTTTGTGTTAGTGAGAACAGGCCTCGATAGTTCCTTTGAGCGTAGTACAGGCTTTGAGGTGGTTTTTCTCACCGTTTGAAGATACCACACTTTACACTTTCTCCTGTTTTCCTCTTACCTGTGATTCTTGCAGCCTCCAAGCAGTGTACTAGACCTGTTCACCTTGTGAGCAGTTTTGGAGGTAAAGCTCCTGACTATTATTACCTCCTCATAGCAGCCACAGCGGCAAGCTGAAGAGGCAGATGCCATGACCCAAGGCTCCGTATTGGGGCATCCTGACCTCACCTACTGAGTCCTGTGCCCAGACTTCGTGTCATCCAGCCAGTCCAACCCATTCTACTTAATCTGGCTAGAATCACCTGATCTGAAATCATTGCTATAGGAGAAATATTAAAAACTTGTTCTCTGCTGAAAAGTTTTATCTGAACACAGATTTCAGGCCAACCCTGAAAAAGTGTTCTACAGCAAGTCTTGAGACGTAAACCAAAGGGTCTGTCCAGCGATGTACTCGGCCCACCGTCACTCAGTGTACCTTCACAAGAGTTTCAAGGGTTCAACACTCTACAAGAGCCAGTCCTAACATTTCTCCTGCCATGGGTTCCTAACAAACATCCAGTCACTTTGAGTGAATTCCTCAAATTGATCAAAAGCAACAGGAGTCTTTCCACAGATTTCAGTGAGGTGAGAATTCCCCTTTTTGAGTGAAAATTAGTTCTACTGTGTATGACTCAATGTCCCTATATTGAATCTATTAAGATCTTCCTTCATTTTCCATCACACTTGCTCCTTTTCAATCCACCTCACCTAATCATTTTAGAAGGAAATTCCTTTTAGGCTTCAGTGCTATGCATAAAACAAGTGATATCTTTAAGTGTTGAGAAAAGTGAGCGAATTGACTGGTAATCATTACTCTAACTACATGTTGTCATGTTAACCATAGAGTGTAGCATCGCTTCTTTTTTCTTTATCATAGAATGGGGCTGTCCCCATATTTATAGGTTATGCAACCAAGTTGTGTGCTCATGTGTCCACAGACTGCTGCTTCTGTTGCCCATGTCCTGTGGATTTTCCCCTCCGCTTTCCCTGCCAGCAGCAGTACATCTCACCCCAGGGACGCGTTCTTGTTTACAACTATGAACAAATAATTCAAAAAGGGAAACAAATTTTCTAGAGTCCGAGTAGTTGGTCTAGTAAATAAGTACTAGAGGCTTCACTTGCATCCTTCCTTGTGCAAGGCAAGACCTGAAAGAAGAGCAGGGGGGATGAACTCTATCCTTGCCATCTTCAGGGATGCTGCTAGCCTCCGATGGGTGCCGTAGCAGGTACCCTGTCTCCCAGTATTCCCCCAGCAAGGTTGTGGGCTCCTGGATCTGTTTGTATACTGGTACAGTGATCCTTCCCTGTTCTTGAGAGCGTTCCCTGAACTGGTCTGTCCAAGACTGTCTCCACGAAACACTAGCTGATGTAGGTTACCTCCACAGTCAGATTGCTCTGCCAGCACTTCCATCCACCCAGGGTCAATCCACCACCAGGCCTCTACGTTTCATCCTTTGCTAGAACTACGGAGAGGAGCATGTGTTTTTTCTTCTATAGTATGTGTTTCCACAGATTTTTAAAAACCTTATGGTTTTAATTAAGTTTTGATGGATGTTAGTACATAATAACCAGGGTATTTTCTTATGTGTGTCAGGAATCACAAGGTGCACATGCTTGATGATGAACCAGGTACAGAAAGGTAACACTGAGGCAAAAATTGAGATCTGTGAACTTCACGAAAGAAAGAAGGCGGAAAAAGAGAATGAGAGTAAGAAAGAGGTCTACCTGGTCCTCAGTACATCTATGCTCACGTCAATTGTTAAAGTGAATAAGGTGAGTCATGGTCTATAAAGGACTGTTTCCCTCTGCAGACCATAAAGCAGCCTTGAGTGACTAGTTCTTCAGAAGACACGTAAATGATACCATGTCCTGTGAGTGTCTACGGTTAGGTTCCATCCTTTGTGCTTTGCTAGAACAGAACAATGAGCTTATTAAGAAAATCGGTCCATGTCTCCCTTCTGCAACAGAAATGCATAAGCACAGGGGAGCAGATTTACTAGACACACGGCATTTTCTCCCTTTGGAAAATAAAAATCTCTGCTGGGAGTGAATACTTTTTTTTTCTTTTCTTTTCGCCTTTATTATCTTTTAAAGGGATGGGGTGGAAGCTTGGCAATTCAGGGTTAGTACTAGGGTTGTTGGGGGGCTTTTTTAGTGGAAAGGTTTCTTCAAAGAGGAAATTTTGAAGAAATCCCCAAAAAGACAAACCTTGATTTGACTGGTCTTATTTGGAAGGCTGTTTCAAACTGAATTGCTTACACTGATAAGACTTTGGTCTCACCTCTCACAGGGTTCATCCTGGGTTTTGTGATGTGTGATGATGTAGAAGACCATGGTTGCATCAATGATTCACAGAAATGTCATCTGCATATAGCAGGGGCTTTACTGGAAGTTTTATTCCATTTTTAAGGTTAGAAGTAAAATGTTACACTACTGTTACAGGCTGCCCAGGCAGAATGGAGGAAAGCTGCAGTGACCCCAACCAGAGAGAAGGTGTAGAGACCCTTTTTACTTCAGACTCCATGTGTTACCCCACCTTTCCCTTCAGACTCAACCACTCAACTGCTGTAGTCTAGACTGGAAGCGACATGACACAGCTTTAGCTTGAAAGGCATGCCAGAAATACAATCAGAGTTCACAGAACAGGCAAGAGGGATATATTCCAGTCAAAAAAAAAAAAAAAAAAAAGGCAACTCGGAGTTTGACTAGGTTTTGGTTCCAAAGAGAGGACGCGTACCTACAAGTCAGGGAGCTGTGTGACACTTTAGGGTGCTGATTTACAGACTGGAGTTCAGAGTCCATCCAAGGGTTAGAACCATTCTTCTCATTTCAGATTACAATAACTCAGGAACAACTTGTACCCCTAAGGTAATATGCTGGTGCTTTTCACGTCTTCCCTGTTATTTACTCCCCAAAAGAATGATGCTGAGCACTTGGATTCCTCTCCTGGTCTTCATTCAGCTAGACGAAGCAAGCTCAGCTCTTAAGATCTCCTCTTAAACACACAAATTCTTTATCATCCAAGATCTTCCCTGGTAATTTTTTAAAAAGTGGATGCAGATGCATTTGCAGTTACTGCATCTTGTTTCAGCAAATGCGTTTAGACCACAAGTACCCATTTAGGCTTTCTGAGGGATTTGGGCAGTTTCCCCTTGAGCTAGATCAGACACAGGCAGGTAACAGGGTCAGGGCAGCTGTCGGTGATATGCAGCACAACCGCAGGGATCTAGACAACCTTCAGGACAAAGAAAACCTAAGAGTTTGATGAGGAACAGAATTGTTTTAGGGTTTTTAAAGTAACACACCTCAAGTCTGCTTAGAAGTCCTGCTGACTCGTCCAGGACAAGGGCAGGCAATGTTGTCATCGTCATCTGCTGAGCTTACAAATTCCCAGGGTCCAGTTTTGATTCAGGAAAACATTTAACACATGCTTGAAGTCATTCCTATTCAGGAACTGATGGGCAAGTTTGTCCCAAATACAGGGCTGCAACGCAGCGCCTGTCCTGCAGCAGGATGTGGCTCCCAGGACTGGTCCCTCCAGCCCAACACCTTCCTTCCGAGGAGACGGGAAGGCTGCTCAGAGCCATGTGCTGCCCAAAGTCCTCTCTTATCCCCGCGTGCAGCATGGTACTGAGGCAGCTGTGGATACCTCCCACCTAACTCCAAGCATGAGCCTGATGGCCTGCTTTGGAAACCCCCTGAGCACTTCCCTCCTCCCGCGCTGCATCCCTGCCCCTTCCCAGCCACGCGGCCGCTGACCCACGCTCGAACCCCAACCGTGGACTGACCTTGGCCCATCCTCATCACCACAAACTTCAGGATGACCTGGGTCTGGAGCAAACACTATTTTACCCAGCCTTTCTTCTCTCATTCTGCCATCACTGTTGAGTTGGAGATGACTCAGGATGCCAGAGGTTCTTTAGTTTTCCAGGAGAAAGCTGATAAATTCTCAAAGGCACCAGTTTGTAGCTGTGGTGCCTTCCAATAAAACAAGATAGGAAATAAGATTAATTCATATGACGCATTAAAAAAAAAAAAAAATCCTGATTTTTGACTTGGCTAATCTGCCCTAATAACACTTTACAAGCCTCTGTACAAGACAAAAGTAGAAAGGACAATTACACGAACTGCTCAAAGACAAGAAATAGAAAGTAAAAAAGCCAACAACAATATATCACAAACAGCTCAGTAAATAATAGTGCAATTTTCCTAGCTAATAGAATGGTTTAACACCTGAATACACTCACACGCCTGATTAAACACTAACAACGTAAACCCATGAAAGAAGATTATAAGTTGTAATATCTCTTTGCAAATAATAGCATATTAGCCACTGTTGCATACTTCTCCAATTACATCCCTTTAATTCTTTTCATCTGGAAAACAGTTCACATTATAATAGTCGGCATCATTTGTGTTTTAAAACAAGCTATTACTTTGTATGCAGTGTACATTGCCAAATTGCAGGTCTCTCTCTATATATATCTAAGTATACTCTCAAAGTTAATAAAATCAGTAATTGGTAACACAAGTTATCTTTAACTTGGCTTTCTATGAAAAATGTTTAAACTTCAACAAACTGTCACTCCCTGTCACACTGGACACTTTTCCCAGGCGTTTTTCCTTTTTCTTACCGGAGGTTGCCAGGAGCACGAATTAAACCTAACAGCAGCACCCTCACATTTACAAAATGTGTGAGCCTGCCCAGATCCACGTCGTAGAACCATTACGGTTGGAAGAGACCTCAAAGATCATCAAGTCCAACCGTATACCCGATGCCACCATGCCCACTAAACCCACTAAACCATGTCTCAAAGCGCCACATCTAAACATGTTTTGAACACCTCCAGGGATGGTGACTCCACCACCTCCCTGGGGAGCCCGTTCCAATGCCTGACGACTCTGACAGTGACGAATATCCAACCTGAACCTCCCCTGGCGCAATGTCCGTACAGCTTTATTTAGCTTCTGTTCAGTTGACTTGAAACAAGTGTGGGGTGGCTTGGAAAGAAATGTGGAAAGCCAAAGCCTCTGGTTTCAGTCACAGCAATCTCCGTTCATCACTTTTTCTGATCAACCATCTCTGTCCCTTCTCTTTTCCATCCACCTCCAGCTATGCAATTCACTGTCTTTTCTTGTTTGGACATTCACCATCTGTAATTTAGTGATCTTCAGGCCTGCCCTCTTGCTTGGATTACATGAAAATCCCTAGTTAATTTGAAAATCCCCCAAGTGAGGCAAGAGAAGCTTGCGGGTTATTCTGCTGCGGAGATTTAAGCTAGTAAGCAAACTTTCCATCCCAAGAGCAAAACACTGGAAAGGTGCAACTTGGTGCGCTGTAGCATTTCCACTGCCAGAGCTCTTTCGGGAGAGGACAAACAAACATTTCTCAGGAATGGTTTGGGTACACTCCATCTCATTCCAGTGTGCCAGGTGAGACCCCATCCTCTGCTGCGTTTCCATGATTCCTTCGGAGCAGGGAGCACTTTGGTAAATGAAGCCTGAGGCTGAGCCAGTACAGCAACTTATGTGTTTGAGAGGGTGCTCAAAGTGAGGAGGAAAATCAGCCCAGTCTTTTTAAAGCCTGCTGTTTGAAAAGAGGTGATACTCATTCACAAATTGTAGCCTAGGTGGAAGTATCTGTTAGGAACAAAGGCAGCCTGCTTTGCAGATAATGGCTTTCTCTTTTCTTCTTAATTTTCTATTCCAGCTTTCGAGGCATATAAAATTGTGGTCACGATTTATCCACCATCAGACAGGGACGACTGTATTTTAAGATTTCTCCATAATCTTCTAAAACATCAGGTATTGGCTATTTACTAACACAGACCAAGGATGTTCTGGACCAGTCTTCATAATCGATATGGCTAATCCTAAGTTTCCTACCAAGAAAGTTCACATAGGTTAGGTTCTTCCTTTTCACTTTTTTGACTCATACAAGTTTACAATTTGCAGGGTCTTTACTGTCAAGTTATCCACTGCTATGCCTCTAGTTCATTTCCTAATTTTCCAGTGGGTTTCACAACAAGGTATTTTTAAACTACTCCCATAACTGAGCCAAAATCAGAAATTACATCCCCACTGTTTCCATGATCATTTTCCCTAGACTGTAGGGTGGATTATCCAGTATTATCCTGATAGCACCCCACACATCTCTTATCAAAGAGTTCTTAGTGTGCTAAAAAGCCTCACTGGACAAAGTTTCCTTGGATATAATGCTGATTAAAAAAAAAAAAGGAAAAAAGAAGAGGAAATGTAAAGCTTGACAGACTCATGAACAAAGTCAACATGTTTTGGTAGCCTGCAAAAGGGAATTGAACCTGACTTCAGTCCACTTCTACCACCTCTACAGGAATGAGGACAATTATCAGAGGAGATAGATTAGCTAGTTTGTCTCTCTTTCTTATAGAGAATGATGGACACTGACTGCTGGTTTACTTTGCATTTTTATTTGCATTGAAAACAACAACATCAAGGCATGGAATCAGAAGCACCAAACACTAACGGAGCTGAGAAGTAGGATTAATGACACTTAGTCTGGATGGTGTACTCCAGAGCCGTACCTGGGACCCAACCAGAGAATATGCCTCTGCAGAAGGAAAAAAAAGGAAAAAAAAAAAAAAGAGTGGGTATCCTTTTGCTTGGAGCAGTTGCTCCATGGGAGATACCCTGGGTACGTGGGAGTGGGAAGAGTCAGGCAACAGACCTGCAGCATCTGAACTGAACCACTCAGAGTCAATACATTAAAATAGAATCCCTCCTGGCATGCTAGCAGCTTCAGGTTTATTCAATTGAATAATTCAACTGTAAATTCCTTACAAATAAGCTTTGGAAGAAACTCGGTCTAATGATACAAAAAAGGAAGTACATATGTATGTTGCATAGGTGTATGGCATGCCTCCCTGCTCTGGAGGTGGATACCACGGGAAGGCAACGAGGTAAGCGCAAACACGTAAGTAGTGACGATTCAGCCGGTGAGGATCGATCGGAGCAGCACTTCAGACAGCGAGAGTCCCTTGGAATGGCTGCGGGCGGCTGCGCGCTGGAAGATCGCCCTGCACATGGCAAGGCTGTGGTCCAGCCACAAGCTCTTCCGCCGGCCCTGCTCTCTGCAGCTCTTACACGCAACATCAGAGCTCTGGTGTCAAAGCAGTTGCACAAGCATTCCTGTCCTTCCCCTTCACTTATTAATATTTTTTTTTTCCCTAGGCTTGCTGCTCTTGCCTTCTCCCTACCCTCCCGCATTGCAGCGGTATGGCTGGCTGGGGCACATTTCGGGTGTCCCCTCTGTGGGGGCAGGCAGAGCCCGATGCCATCCCCGCTTCCCCCTCGGTGCCCGCTCGGGGATGCCCGGA
>NW_009633968.1:67161-76027 GCF_000690535.1 Cariama cristata
CCACACCACGCTGCTCCGGGCCCCCTGCTTGCTCTAAACCAGAACCGTGTTACGGTGTAGGCTCGCTGCCTGCCTCGCGCAGTGTTTCTGTTGTAATTACGGAAAAGGCGCGGAGTGAAAACAGTGTGTCTAACAAAGTGCTCGTGTGATGCAGCTGTATCCGCTCTTAATCCTTCATTAATGCCTCATCAAAAGAGTACTGTACTTTCCGTTTGTTTCATTTACTGAAGGTCAGCATACTTGGAAGCTATTGTCATACAGTGTTGCAGACTTTTTACATATTTCTCTGGTATTGTTCCAAGCTATCGTATACGCAAATGAGTCAATTGGTATGCAGATTGTCTATCATTAAAACTGTTTCAAAATCAGCTTTGTCGCTGGTTTAGCGTTGGAGCTTGCATACCCTTCCTGAATGTAATGCGTTGTTCTGCATGGGTGCAGTGAGGTGGCTGTGCCAACCTCACGTGGGACCGGTCCTGGTCTTCATATTGGCAGAAATTCCACTGAATTCAAGGGAAATTTTCCCCGGGCCCAAGCCCACAAGCTGAAGTCCTCTGCTCACACCGCCTTCTCTTTGCGAACCACGCAGGCTGCCTGTGGCCGTACCGTTGCCTGTGCCTTTCCCTCCTCTCCTCTGTTCACGGGGTTGTCTTTTGTCTCAGTGTGCATTTGTTGAAAAAGCCACAAAAGTTTTTCCTAGCCACTTTGGAAGAGCCGTCAGTCCCAGAGCTGGTCCCGCGTTTCCAACAGGTAGTACATCTCCCTCAGCTACCGGCACCGCCTGCGCCAGCAGCTGCCTCCCTGCCCACTGCCCCGAACCCCCATCACCACCCAAACACACCCGAAATTCCCATGGCGGAGTGTTCTGCTTTGGTTTTGCTATTGAATTTCAGTTTTGAGCAAGAAACAGTGCTTCAAAAAATAAAGGCCACTTGCCTTTTCTATCTATTATCCTCACACAGTTATTTCGTGTTTCCTCCGGGGTTTGTTTTGGCAGTTTGTATTCAGGTATCACAAGCCCTTGGTGCAGAACCTGGATTCACTTGTCTACAAAAACTATTTTAATGACTTCTATGAGAAAAAAAAAAAAAGTATTTTTATTTGCAGCTGCATTGTAGATGTGTCAAATGGCATAAAAGTCTTCTCTCTTTCACAAGTGAACTATATAATCATAATCAGAATAAAATGAAAGTGAAAATTAAAAACTACACTTATATAAAAAGATTCAGTGACAGGAAATGTTTGTTTTAACAAGGTGTAATTTATCAGGGGGTTTAGAAGAACAGGAAATGTAGGTGTAACAATTCTCACCAATAGTGGAGGTGAGCTGAGTGAGGGGCCGTCCGTACAAACCCAGCATTTACAAGTCTATGGGGCCTGATGGGATGCAGTTGAGGGAGCTAGAAGAGGTGATTGACCTCATTGCAAGACCACTTTCTATCATCTTTGAAAGATGATGCAGGTCAGGGAGTCCCAGACAAGCAGAAAGAGCTAATATTATGTTCATCTACAGGAGGACAAAAAGGAAGATCTGGGAAACTACAGCCCAGCCAGGCTCCCTTCTTTCCCTGGGAAAACTGGATTGAGCCCTCACGGAGGGGATTTCCAGGCAAATGAAGGACAAGATGGTGACTGAGAAAAGCCATGCAGTGGGTGATCGCCTTCTGTGATGAACAACCTGCTTGGTAGGTGAGGGGAGAGCTGTGGAGAACATTGCCTTGATTTTAGCAAAGCATTTGACAGCATCTCCCAAAACATTCTTGTTCAGAATTTGGAAAGTTATGGACTGGACAGATGGACCAGAAGATGGATGGAAAACTGTCTGAACTGCTGTGACCACAAGTGGTGTTTAATGGTTCAAAGCTATTTGTAAGTGGAGTTCCTCGGGGGATAATACTGGGTTCAACACTGCCCAAAGTTTTACAGGCAACATGGACGAACAAGTTTAAACGCACCCTTGCCAAGACAGCAGACGACACCAAACTGGGAAAAAGCCACCATACAGAAGGAACTCAACTGGATGGAAGATTGGGCCAACAAGAATTGTGTGAGATTTAAGAAGAATAAATTTAAAGCCCTGTACCTGACGGAATCATCCCAAGCCGCAGTACAGGCGGGGGTCTGACCGCCTGGAGAGCATCTCTGCTGAAAGGACCTGGGGCAAAGCAAGCTGAACTTGAGCCAGCAGCGTGCCCGGGCAGCAAAGGTGGCAAACATCCTCCTGGGCTGTCTCACCAAGCACAAGGTCAGCAGTTCCAGGGACATGATTATTCCACTGCTGTTGGCACCTGGAATATTGTGTCCAGTTTTGGTCCCCCTAATTCAAGAACAACACTGAAAAACTGGGGAGGGTCCAGCAGACAGCCACAAAGATGGTTAGAGGGCTGGAGAACATGTTATGAAGAAAAGTTGAAAGAACTGAGTTTTCTCAGCCTAGAGAAGAGAAAGCTCAGGAGAGATCTCACCACAGCCTTCCAATACCCAAAACAAAGGAGATGGAGGTGCTCTCTTCACAAGGATGCACAGTACCAGGATGAGAGACAACGGACGTGAGTTGCTTCAGGAGAAATGCTGTCTGGATACAAGAAAAAAGCCTTTGCTGTGAGAACAATTAAACGTTGAAATAGCTTGGTTGGACACATGGTGGAATCTCCCTCACTAGAATTATTCAAGACTTGTCTTGTCACGGCCCTGAAAGACCTAACTGAAGGCTCTGCTTTCAGCAGAAGGTTGGAGCAGGTGATGTACAGAACTGTCTTCCAACCCAGACTTTTCTGTAACTTCTATGGTTTCTGCCATGGTAATGGCAAAGTAGCACATAAGTTATGCAAAAAATACTGAGTTAGGCAAATGAACAGCCACTGGAAGTACCGTCTTGGGTGACTTAATGGAAATCCACTCCTGGAGTTGGAAATCATCTCCCAGCATCCCCTGAAAAAGCATCACATCACGCAAGGTCAAGGCTACGGGCACTAGGCCAGGCACCCAGTCACCACCGAGATTCTGTCTGGAGAGATTCTCCTTTCATTTCTGGGGGGGGAAATTAACCAAAATGGGCACATGCTCA
Source organism: Cariama cristata (assembly GCF_000690535.1). Classification (NCBI taxonomy): domain Eukaryota; kingdom Metazoa; phylum Chordata; class Aves; order Cariamiformes; family Cariamidae; genus Cariama; species Cariama cristata. Next base: position 70,229 of record NW_009633968.1, read on the forward strand.
TCAAATACTGTGAAGGCTGAAGAAGCCATCACTCATTAGCTAGGAATAATACAATAAGATAATCCCATAAACTTGGGATGTTCTGATCCGTGGGAACATATTGGCCAGTCACAGTAATTCTGACACTACCAAGAGCAGAAGCTGTGCAAGCCATTTGCCCTGTGTGATGTTGAACAGCAAGGTCACCCGTGTCTTGGTGTCCCAGCTTCTCTTCCAGCTGGATGCGTTGCTTCCCACACTCTCCATCGCTTGCAGAGGAGGTGGTACCACCTGGCCCTATAGCAGCGAAGAAATGCTACCTCAGATGTCAGACCTTTGTGGTTCTTGCCTTTTGACCTCATACACAGACCCATTTCTTACCACAGGGTTACATTTTGCTCACACTCCCAAATACCCACTTCAGAATCATTTGCAGGGAGTTTTGTGCCATCTTGCCAGTCATAACCACCACGTGCCCTTGCCGTTTCATTAAATGACATATTTGCTTCTCTGTCACAGGGATCTTCAAGATGTACAAGGGAGCCTTGACATCCCTCACACACATCTCTGCTGCTGTCAGTGCCCACACTTGTGGTGTTGAGCTGCTCCGGGAACTGAGGAGACCAGAATGGTATTCCAGGAGGGAGGGGATTCTGCCCCTCTGCTCCGCTCTGGTGCGACCCCCCTGCAGTACTGCCTTCAGCTGTGGGGTCCTCAGCACAAGAATGACATGGACCTGTTGGAGCGAGTCCAGAGGAGGCCACAGAGATGATCCGAGGGCTGGAGCACCTCTGCTGTGAGGACAGGCTGGGAGAGTTGGGGTTGTTCAGCCTGGAGAAGAGAAGGCTCCGGGGAGACCTTAGAGCAGCCTGCCAGTACCTAAAGGGGCCGACAAGAAAGCTGGGGAGGGACTTTGTACAAGGGCACAGAGTGATGGGACAAGGAGAATGGCTTTAAACTGGAAGAGGGAAGATTTGGACTAGACATAAGGAAGATATTTTTTATGATGGGGGTAGTGAGACATTGGCACAGGTTGCCCAGGGAGGTGGTAGACGCCCCATCCGTGGATACCTTCAAAACCTTCTGAAGTGCCAGCTGAGTTACTGCAGAAATTGGGGAAAGTGCGATGGGTCTGTTTCAGTCTGTGTGAACTGTAAGACTTGCAGACCTCAGCTTTCAGAAGCGTGTGTGAAGAAACTGCTTAGGCAGTGGGAAGGGATCGGTCAGAGCCACGCTGCAGTGACACTCCATGGCACACTTTGCATTTGCTGGCGAGCTGCAGAGTGGGTCCAGAGCCTCTTCTACCAGTTCCAGTCCAAGCCGAGTGCCAGAGGCTGTTGCTACCCTGGGTTTACTGCTACTGCTCAGGGTTGTGCTCTGCAGATATTGGTATCCAGATGTCAGGAACTGGTGAGTGTCTTCAGCTCATGCACAAGCCCTGCATGCAGTTGGCCAAGTTCAAGGCAGGAATGATGTTGAAAACAATACTGGCTGCCCTTTCCTCATGCAGGACATCAGGTCACGATGCTGACTCTGCCGGCATTTCTATCAGTGCTTAATTTTCAGTCTGCAAACTGTCATATGCCCCATCCCTGGAGGTGTTCAAAGTCAAGCTGGACAGGGCTTTGTGCAACCTGATCTAGTGAAAGATGTCCCTGCCCATGGTAGGGGGTTGGACTAGATGAACTTTGAAGGTCCCTTCCAACCCAAACCCTCCTGTGATTCTATGATTGTGATGGGACGAACGTGGCTGTTGATGGTGCTTACAACGAAGTGCAGTTGGGACTCGATAAGGGACTAGCTCCTCATTAGCTGTCACAGGACAAGCAGCCTTCCAGTTGCCCAAGAGGAGAACAACCTTGGGCCTCAGAGAAGATGCAGAGCCAGGTTGCTGGGACTGGCAGGCTTTGCGTGGCCTGCAGGCAGTCTCCCAGTCTGAACTGGAGTGAGCCAGGCTGGCCCAGGCCCCTTCTTTTCCGCTGCCTCTGAGGACCTTCATCAACACATCAGAGCAGGATGCTACCTGTGCGTCTGGGCTGTGTGGCCCAGGTCAAAGAACCTTGCCATGTTGGAGACGTGATCCTCCCACTGCTTTTGTGTTTCCATCTGCTTTTGCATTTGCAGGGATCTTTACACTTCTCAGATGTGTGGCTGTCAGAAAGCAGTGGTTGCTAGAAGGAATTGTCCCACCCGTTGTCCCAGTGTGAGGGTCTGGTACCAGCAAGAGAGATGGTCAGCAGAGAGCCAGGAGCTCACCAGCCTGGGTCCTTTCCACGTCCTGTCCCCGTGCAGGTTACTACCCGCTAGCCTTGCTCTTCTTTTAGCTTCTAGCCTTGTCCCTGGGAAACGAGAGCGTTTAAAACCTGACAAACTTAAGCAAAACGTAAGCTCATGGTACAACCAAAGAAAAAATGATCTACATTTTAGCAAGCATGGAATTACAGCAGTTCTTGACTACTGAAACCTACTGCCAACAAGACATACTTTTCTATTATCATGGTTTCCAAAGACCAAAGTCAAAGTAATAAGCACCAAGTCACTTTGCATTACTTTCAACTATTTCTGTTTTCAAGATGTACTGATGCAAGTCAGCCATTCATATCGTATCAGTTGTCAGTGGTCTTTTCTTTATCACATCTGAAGAAATCTGTTAAAATAGATCCCCAATCCAGATCGTACTAAAATATTGGCTCTAGGTTGCAGAGAGACTGCTCGCATCTCTTGTCGGTGTCACTCTTTGACATCACTGTTTGTGGTACAGGTGGAGGTTAGAATGCCCTTGAGGGTGGCTTGCTAATGTCCCTTGAGGGCAAAGTTTAGCCCAGCCTTGGAGCATGGTTTGTGGTCTACTGCAGTTACACGGACTGGTGGTTATTTATCCCCATCTCTGTTGGATTTGAGAGCAATTTGTGCTTTCCCAGCAGACTGGATCTCGTGCTTTCCCAGCAGTACGCCATACTGGCTTAAAAGGGTACTTGCAGAAGGAGCTCCTTTTGCACAAGTAATGTTTTGTGTTTTGACTTGTGTTTTAAAGCATCATTGCATAAAGTGAAATGATGATTTACATTCTGAAAGCACTCTCTGCCCCAGTGTCAGTTAAATTCATACCAGGCAAAATCTTTCCAAATGAATCTTCCCGCTAGAGAAGATGGCAGTAAGTTGCACGTGGGCGTGTGTTGCCTGATGGCACACTTCCCCGATGGAAACTTCAGCAGAGGATGGATGTTGAATGCTAGCGAAGTAGCTGCACCTAAGTCATCTGTCTGAAAACGGAGGAGAAAGAGCTAGGGCAATCGACCCTTTCTGCTCCATTTCGCCCTGACAGGCCTGAGAGGAGAGATCTACCCCCTGGTTCTCCGGGCCTTTTGGAGAACAGGGAGAATTCCTTCTCTGCTGCCCACCGGCGGTCTCTGCCTCCCTATGGCAGAGGGAAGAAAGGGGCTGCCAGGACCTTCCGCTAGCCCTAAATAAAAGCAATTAGAGCACTTCAGTGCAAGGAGCAGCAGTACCCAAACAGCACCCAAACACACGCACAAAAACATCAATTTTTGATTTTCAGCTCCAATATGGCAACCCAGCGACTCTGGAGCCCTAGCACCACGATAGGCACCTTCTGCTCATCATCATCTCTTGCCCGCTGTGGCCTCCAACGTCATTTCAGGATTTCAGCTGCGGTGGCCAAGCTAAGCGGTCACCAGAGACACCATCCGGCCAACGTGGAAAATAGTCACCTCCAAGTGCAATTCACCCCGACCGAAATACTAAAGTTATTCATCTTCCTTCTGTTTCCAAGGTCTTCCTGCTTGAAATTTTCCTCACATTTCACTAGGCAGAGTAAGAATTTCCCAAGGTCATCCAGTCAAGACTGCTTGCGTACCAGCTAGTGGGTTAACGAATGAGCTGAGTCGGCGAATTTCAGTTTGCTCTTCCTGCCCATCTCTGTGCAATGCCAGGTTGTGTAGTTAAACCGAGCCTTACCTAATACAAGAGGGGTATCATTTTGGCCTTGTGGTCCTCTATTTCTTAATTTAGTAAAATACAGCTATCCTCATGCTGGTTTTGAACCCTTGCTTTGGGGCTTATAGTTCAGTTTTATTCAGCTGAAAGACAGCAATCATTTTTCTATTGCTATATGACCTCAGCTACAGAAATACCAGGGCAGATTTTGTTGTTATTGAGTCATTTAGAGAACAAGGAAAAACTCTGGTAAGGCAAGACGTGAGAATTCAGAATGAGAAACTGCACAAAACCAATGGTCTATTTGCTGCATTAATTTTGAAATCCAGCTGTGCAAATTTGGTTTGAGAATTCATCAAATAGACCCTAAGAAAACACTTTACAAATTAAAGCTCGCTAATGGGTCTAGCTGAGCAATATTTTTCAGCTGAAATGTATTCTGCAGAACAAAGAAAGTTAAGTAAGTGCAGTAATGCTCTTATAATAACAATAACGCGGTAAAAGCATATGATACACGATTCCCTCGTGCAGCACGTCTTCGGTGGGAAGCCTACGGGTTTTCGTTTGTAGGCAGCAGGCTACAGAGAGGTGGGCAGGAGCAGGATTTGGTGGGCAGAGGGAGGAGAACCCGCGGGGAAACGCTGCTTATCCCCAAGGTCTCCCTCCACTGCACTGAGGTACCTTTGTCCATACTCCTTTTTTTTTGGAACCCATAGAGATCCATTCTGAAGCTGATTTTTGGATGCCAAAGGAATACGGTGTGTTGGATATAAATGGCAAGGGAGGGGCTGAAGGGGTGGCCTCTGTGAGGGGGCTGCCCTGTGCCAGACAAAGCCATTTCCAGCCAGCGCTGGGGGACCCACTGCTGCCCACAGCCGAGTCCATCAGCGAGGCTGGTGGTGCCTCCGTGATGATATATTTAAGAAAAGGCAAAAAACACTGAACAGGTAGAGGAGTAGGAAAAAAAACCCCAAAGGTGAGAAACAGCAGTGCAAACACCAAGGTCAGAGAAGGAGGGGGCGGCGGTGGTCCAGGCACTGGGCGGGTACCCAGGCTGCAGCCCGCGGAGAGGGGACCCCAGGCCAGAGCAGTCGAGGGTTGCTGGAGGAAGCTGCGGCCCACGGAGAGCCCACCCTGGATCAGAAGAAAGACATGGGAGGAAAGGAGCGGTAGAGAGAAACCACAGAGGATCAGAGACACCCGCCTCACACCGCTCGCTGAGGGGACCCGGGGCATCAAACACTCGGTGAGGTTATCAGCAATGCAGAATCTCCCCCTCTAACCTATGGATCGCACGCTTCCCTCCAGACAGGAGGAACAGAAAGGCTGCAGATCATAAAGATGCATGAGAACACCGTGTTAGCGTCTCTGCGGCAGTCTCTGGCTTCGTATTGGCTGGGACGGTGTTGACTTCAGAAGTTACTGCAGTGATGGAGAGGAGAAAACAGTTAGTTCATTCCCCCCCCCCCATGCACATAATTCTTTATTAGACAGTCAATATTAGCAATTAAGTGTTTATAGTTATAGTATTCGCTCCCAAACTCTGGAGTGCAACGTTAGCTGTTAACAATACTCTACTGAGATCTTTGCTGTAAGGGTTGTTTTTTTTTTTAATTGGCCTCTCAATTCATACCAGTGAGCGTCCTTTTCTGAAACAGTTTTATGATTGCAGAGGATGAATATTAACTAATACTGACACTGCCTGTAAAAGAAAAGAATCAAAAGCAGAAGAACACAGGCGAAACTCAGGGATATAAGCAAAAAGAGGATGTGATTGCCATACAAGATGCGCATCTCAGCAGTAACTGCAGCCACGTATCTGTGACTGCCCGCAGAGGAGCCCCACGGTGATGGTGTGGGCTC
>NW_009633968.1:76058-82842 GCF_000690535.1 Cariama cristata
GGAAGAGCAGCCTGCTCCTGAGACATCCGACACTGACTCAGCATCAAAAGCAAATGATGAGAAGACCAGACCTTCTGCAATTCTACTGTACCCCAAAACCATGCGCAGCTTTCACAAATACCTGCTATCCACAGCCATTGTTCAGAAATGAAAACTTAGAAGAACGACGGTGCCTGCCTGGCAACAGCGACCTGGTCGCAATCTCACCTGACCATTTTAGTACCAGTCTTTTGTAGCACGAGAGCTTCAGCATCTGCATCTTATCTGGTGTGATTGTGGCTTGGTCCTACAAGTGCTGAAAGTCACCTTTTCTTTTGTGGTCATACTAATGAAAAAGTTCTTCTATTAAGCTTGGGTACCTGCTGATATTAGAACTAATTGCATATTAAGAGCATTTTAAGTAGCAGTGGGAACTAACCAAATCTCCTTTCCCCTCTCCAAAATAACCATGTCTGGCTAAAACGAAGCACATTCTTGGTGGCTGCAGTGATTTCTGTCTGGGCATTTGGGTCCACCAACATAGAACTTGTTGCAAGCATTGGCTGCATGAGATCAGTTGGCAGAGAATAAATATTTGGGGCACCAGAGACACTTCTACAACAGTTACAGTAGCACATACAGAGACCATTAAATTATTTAAACATGACTGTAAATGAATATTAAGTTTTTACAAATGGCCAGAGCTGATACGGCAACAGAATTACTGTAACGGTGATACACAGCAGGTGCCTATACTGGAGAGTGAGCCTGTCAGCAGCCCTTCAGGATGGTTGCCAGAGGTCTGTAAATGAGCTTGGATCTCCAGAGGCAACTTAGTTTGGCAGTCCTTTAAACTGGAACCCTCTGAATCCTTCAGCTTTCCCTTTGCGCACAAAACCACACTTGCCTCATGGACCAAATTCTCGTTTGGCTGAAACGCTGCCTGCAAGCGCTCCCACAAAATTGCATCGGCAGGTCCCTTAATGGAACAGAAATAAAAATTTCTCATGTTTTATTTCACAGGAGTGCAGAATTAATTCCCTAAAACTTGTCTGAACTCATAACTGTAACTGGTGAAGCCAGAGAGTTGCTGAAATGACTTAATAAAAAAGCAGAGTTCAGTTAGTTGGGAGAGAAGAGAGAGAAGCAGCAGGCAAAAAGCCCGACTTCTGGTTTAAAGGAGAAACATAGCTCTAACTATAGCTAAACGGAACAAAAACAGACCCCAGAAGAGAAGGGGAATTAAGGCTTTCGGAAGTCCATCCCCAAATCTCAGCTAAGAGGCTGAGGGAGGCACCAAGCGAGCCCCAGGAGCTCAGCGCAGACCTCCAAGGCGCAGGGTGGGGGGCACGGCAAGAATTCCCTTCAAGGTAGCTTAGTGAAGGGAGGAGGGGGCAAAACAGAGGGAAGGGAGTGGGAGAAAAGACGAGACAAACTCTGTTGAACAAGCATGCGACCTGCAAGTCGGTCATGCAAGACACGACAGTTTGGTGGTACGGGTCTCCATCCTCTATATAGGTCACAACTAGTTTTATCGAATACATTGCCATAACAGATGTTTCTGTTGCAAAACTTGGAGATTTAAATTTTATCTTGCTAAAAATAACTGCTTCCAAGCAAAGATCAGAGTCTCAGCACAGCTTACCCAGGTCAGGGCAGAGCTCAGCCATCCCATAATGCAGCTGAGGAAGAAGCTGATGTAGGGCAGGCTTCTCTCCTGGTAGTAGAACTGCTCACTCAGGCTCAGAGGTTGACCTTTGGCTGCTTCAGAAGCCTAATGCCAGTTTAGCCTAAGTTTATACTAGGTCAGAACTTTGCATCTCAGGGAGTTGCTCCTCCCTGGCCTAAATCAGCGACTCGGTGCCGAGAGTTTGCCCTCCTCTGTGAGACAGCAAAACGCCAGCCGAACGGAGCAGACGGGCGGTGTAAAGCGCAGGTCCCATCACCCAGGTTCTGCCGGTGAAAAATACAGGGCACGCTGCGTTGGAGCTGGGAGGAGGCAAAATGGTGCCTTTGCCTCAACTACAGAACCTGCAAAGCCTTGGTCGGCGGATTTCTTTCAAGGGGTTGGCATCCTGCTAAGAAGTTAATCTGCCCCTTTTGATTTCGATTTAAAAGACTTCCTCTTGAGAGTGATAGGTCTAATTGTCTAGAAAGAAAATGACATCGCAGCTGAATCCCCACCTCCCTCACCCTCCGCCACCCCCGTTGCGGACTCGCTCACCGCCTGAACTCTAGCTCTTCTCTGCAGGTCCATCCCGCTTAGACCACACAGTGCAACTGGAAAGTCTGGGCCCATCCCAGCTGGGAAAGGCCGGTGATCCCACAGGAAAACCTCCTGGGGAGCACTGCTTCCACCAGCAGCAGCGTCTGGACGTCCAGAGGGAAAAACCTCTTCATCTGGACCTGCGGGTTTGAAGCATCATCCTCATGCGAGTTGACCTCCGTCACGACTCGCAGCATGACCTGGGGGGTCCCTCTGCTTCCCGGGGGCTCAAGCAGAGTAAGGGCAAAGGGCAAAAAAGGCCACAGATCTGGTTTATTTGAGGGCAGTTCTTAATTAATGAATCGGACACAACTGTAACTACAGTTAATACTAGTATCAAAGCCTCCCAACGGGTTGCTTTGCTGGACAGATCTGTAAACCGACCGCACTCCAAACTGGAGGCTTCTCCTTGCTTACCCTGCTCAAAAATAAGTCTCTTTCAATGGCAAAAGGCAAAACAAGTGTTTGAAAGATAACTCTGTTCTTCTAAGTTTGTACTTGCGGAACATAATATGTGGATACTTCAATTACCTGATATAACGACATCCTTGCAAACAAAAAAGAGGTTCCATCCCCCAATACCTGGACAGCTATATATAAATATTTACAAAAGAAAAACAGGCAAGGAAAGAGAAATAAAGTCATCTTCGTGACCCAAGCCATTTTCTGTCTAACATATCTGATTTTGAAAATAAACTACGCTTTCCTTTGACAGTATTGAGGTTTTACCTTCAGTTCTTAGGATATTTCATACACTACAAGGTCATTCCTCCTCTGCTTCTACAGTTTGCTACTGTACAGTAACCACAGAATTTCCCTACTAAATGACTTTTATTCGTAATATTAACCTTGAAAACAAACAGAAAAAAACTTAAAGTATGTAAATTTGTCATAAATATATCACAGTATTGAAAATGAGCATAATTATGTGCTTTATACAGCTTCTTAACAAGAACATTAGGTCTGAGTCCAAAACTCTTGGCTTTAACCAAAGTGATTTCAAATAGAACAAGTATATATAGAAAAAGAATCCTGTTTTCTTGTTTAAAAAGGAAATGGTGCTTCCTACAAACAAAAGAACATGTGATTTCCCGGACACAGACCCAAGTTACAGTGGGAAGAGCTCAGAAAGCTCCAAATTAAATATTGCATTCATTAAGGATGGTTTAAGAAGTCGATTGGAAGAGGTTCAATCAGCCCATTTAGTCGGGTAATTCTAGAAACGTCAGTGTAAAAAAACCCTACTTTTTTTGCTGTCTGCTATACAGGGTCGCACAATCACACAACTGAAAACATGTTGCCTGCAGAAATGGTAGACACCGATCACGCACGATTTGGTTGTATTACGTCAACACTGCCTTGTCCAACAAGAGGGTCAATGTCCTTCGGATACCGAGGTGCGGTCCTTCGCAGCCGTTTCACATATGTGAGCTTCGTCTGCCTCTAGTGCCCAACGACACGCGAAGCCTCGGCTCTCGTGCTTTATAATGTTCATTGAAGTCCAATCTAAAGCTAAGAAACCGAAGGCTTTCGTCAGAACTGGTTGTCAGCAGGACCAAGAACTGCTGGACGATTCCCTGAAGGAGAAAGAGAAACCCAAGAGAGAGCTCAGAAGACATCACCGCCGTCTTTTGCACAGGGATGCCAGGTGGCGCCCAGGCCTGGCAAGGAGGCAGAGGGAATCCGGGAAAGGGCAAGCACAAGTGTTTATACCCAACATAATCAAAAACACACGGCTGTTACAAGCCCCAGACTTTATCTTAGAAAGTCATAGTATGTAAACAACACACACTAATACAGAAGTTACACTTCATCTGCGCTTTGAACCAGAACTCGTAATTCATACAAAACCCCCGAAGGATCCCGGAGCTGAAAATGTGCCATTTGCAATTCTCCGCTGTCATCTAAAGGCTGCTTCAGGAATTTCAGCCTCGGAGTTTGAAGCGCAAATTGCTCCTGCTCCGTGCCCACGCAGTAGCGTGCAGGCCAGCGGGTCGAAGCAAAGTGGGAGGTTTACGCCGAGCTTCGGCCAGAGCTCAGCAAAGCCACTGCAAGGGATGGGTCTGGCCAGAGCCAGGAGAGACCAGGTCCATGAGGAGGGTGATGCCGCGCCGGCAGCATCGCTGTCTCCGGCAAGGGCTGGGATCCCCGGGGTTTCTGTTCTTCGGCAGCCTGATGGAGTCCGCTCTGCTCTGGGGTTTGGAAGCCCCTTCGCATGTCTGGGCGCCTGCAGCAAACAGCAACGTGCATCCAAACCAGCTTGCCGGGATGAACTGAAAAATTTCATCATGTTTGGTACCTACCTACGCCTTTAGAAGGTGCTCTTGAGGAGTTCTTTATTTATAACAGAGAAAGGTCAAGCCTTAAAATAAGCCTACAATTGTATAATTGCCCACTAAGAAACCCTACAGTTTAAGTCACAAGCGCCTGTAAACTTCTTCCATGCAGCTGTTTCTTCTGAGTCACTTACAGCATTGCCCTTTAACGGTCTTAATTAAGGAAATGGTAACATTTATTCTTTTCTTATACTTCCTGGCTATCATCCAATTACTCTTGTTGTAATTATTTCCTATTCTATTAGTAATGTCTGTTTTGCTCTTTTATTTTGCAGGAGCTTTGATTTATTTTAATTTCCAAAACTTTTTAGCTGTGAAATATTGGAACGTGCGCAGCGGCTCTAACTCAAGGGTAAGTCTGGATCTGGCAGGTACCATCCCTCTGCTGCTCCACCTCTCACAGCTGCTTTGCTGCTTTTCTCCTAGAAGAAGGGACATCTTACCAGTAAAGGTGTCCCTTCGCAATTCCAAATCTATTTTTTGCCTGTTTCTTTGGTGTCTCCTGAAGACTTTTTGAAAACGCCCGTTTCTTTTGCCCACAGGGGCTTAGAGAGAAGATCTGAAGGAGCGAGGGCCTTGTCAGAAAGCACGGCAGAAGACCGCGTTCTTTGTCCCTCTCTTGGCAATTTTTGGATCAACTTTAAAGGGCGATGAAGTGGCCTTGACTAGTTCTGGGAATGTTCCCATTGCAGAAGTGAGAGGGATCCCAGACGCCTCCCTGTCTCGTTCCTGTGGCACCTCTCTCGGATGCAAAGGGCCGGTTTGCCTTCTCCGTGGCACTGCAAGGTTTCATACACGGGGTAACCACCTTGCGACAGCTTTTTCCTATCATATCTTTCAGTGTTCAGACTGATGGTAACAATGACTCCAATTGCATTTTCCATACTCTAATGCTAACTTAATTACTGTTCTGATGACTTCTGGAGGAAAACATTTAACAGAATTTGCTCCACAAAGAGCTAAAGGAAATTAAGTGTGCAGCGACAGAAATTTCACCTCCTACACTCCTCAGATTTTTCTTGCTGTGTTTTTCTTTCTGTGCTCTTTCCTGAGCATCTCTTTGGTCACCATCCGCTGTCTTTCAGGATCCCTGCTCTCTTCTTCTCTGCCCTTCTCTCCTTTTGCGAGCGACTATCCATCACCTCCGTTTCTTTAACTTTCCTGCCCTCCATATTCCCTCTGACACTGCACACCTCTGCTCGCCTTTGTCCTTTCACCTGCACGCCAGTCTCTGGTTCCACTCCTGTGGCACTCCGGTTTTAGCTCAACAATTTGATGAGAGAAGGTACAACATTGGGTAGTCAAGGTTTATCAGCAAAAAGCTCACTTTGGAACAAAAAGAAGGAAAATAAATACTGACTGAGGCACTTCTGGTGCTCTTCTGGTGAAAGAGAGCAAGTATGAAGTTAGCGCTTACGAGTGATTCTGATGCCTTAAAGACTGCATTGCTCCAAGCTAACACAATGCAGTTAAAATACTACATCTGGGAGCCCGGCTTAGTACTTTAGAGAGACCAAGTGGTTCATACATTAAATTCATAGCATTCCCTGTCAACATAAAACTGATCTATTTTCATTATATTTTAAAATTGTGGTTCAGCAAGCCCCCGGAGTGAAATACGACCAGTTAAATCTATGGTTGCAGAAACTTTTCACTCTGAACAACTGCAGGCTAAGGAGAATATCTTACTTGTGACTGCTTCTATTTATCCATGGCACTGTAAGCAATTTGGGTTTGTTAAACTGGTAGAGCAGGCGATGGTTACAATGCCCTTCCAGAAACCATACAGAGCTATTTCCTCCAACCTCTGCAACAGCAAGTTCTTGTATCTGTCCCTGCTCTACTTACACGTGTTTGCACACCTCTTGCAGCTCTCCTAACTCTTTTTTCCTCTCTGCAGTTAGTAGAAGCTTATTAGAGGTGAAAATGGTATTTTAGGTTCCAAGTAGCCAAAAGATGATTTTCAAAATGAATTGGGCACTTCCAAGAAGTCTCGGAGCACCGTTACATGTGTGTGAAATACGCTCTGCCGTCTCTGGGGCTGCTTGTTTGGGTGAAAACTGAGAAGTACAAACACGTACACCCACAGCTCATTTCTAAGGTCAGCACTAAGAAACATTCACGAGATATCACAGAGGTCTCCAACCTCTAAGTCTAGAAGTTTTAAAGTAAGCTTCAATTTTCTGTTCAGATACCTCCCTTT
>NW_009633969.1:0-52151 GCF_000690535.1 Cariama cristata
TTCAATATATATAATATATATTGAAACTGTATATGAAAATTCAGTTGGCTTAGAGCAGTGTGGCTGCTGCAGAGGGAAACCTTCAGTGCTTAAACTTACAGGCAGACAAAGGAAATGGGGAAAAACCGATTCCCAAGTTAAGTCATGGGAAAAGGTTTTCAGTGAACGGCTGTTTGCTAGTGTCAAGATGTCAGTAGTGAATAGGGAGTTGAATAAATCTGTAGAAGATATGCAATTGTGGGAACTAAAAATTATAAAGAACTGGGAAATACTCTAAGCAGATTTGCATACGTATATGTGGGCTGAAAAAGAAGATGTCAGATAAGGTGACATCAAACGGTAAGAGTTAAGGAGTAGACTTCATATAGATAGCATATCTCCTTACAGAGCAATAGCTGGTGAATTCATAAAAGGGTCTGTGTAGGAAAAATCAAAAATGTCAGAGAAGGCTGAAAAAATGTATCTGAGGATAGGAAACTCAAAATGCAGCGACTTCTTGTGTGGAATACGTTAGGTGAACAACACACAGTGCTATGCAGCAAATGAGAGTGGGAACTGGAAAGGCAAAGGTTTTATTCTGACAGCTGCTCACATGGATGTTTCCTGTGAGCAGGAACGCCATAGGAGTGAAAAGTCTCAGAAACTATTTTCACTGAATCAGAACAGTGGCAAGATGGTGACAAACACTGTACTTATAAATTATATCAATGTGGATGTTTTCTCTGAATGTTCAGCTGCGATATTAAAAGGAATGCTCCTTGTGTAACTGCCATTTTGCTGTGCATGACTTCAGATTATATCTTCTTAAAGAGAAACTGTACAGAAAATAGGAAATGGGATTAGATATCTGAAAGACTTAAAGAAATTACTTATGGGATTTTCTTTTCTACTTTGAGAGCAGGAATTAAGACGAGAAAGGGATGTGGCTACTGAGACAAAAATGGAGTGGATCTGAGGGGGAAAAAAAAAAGAAAAAAGCAGAATCCATGAGGTCTACATTGTTCTGAAGTAGGTTCCTAACACACAATTCCTAGGCAAGAGGTGCTCCAGCAGCAGATGGAGGAGATGCTAGGACAGTGGATTTCATGGAGTTTAGAAGACGGTCTGCAGACAAGCTAAGTCATCTTCCAAACAAGAAGATGTGGAAGTCAGACAGCTAGTTAAGGAGAGTTCCTTGTGGCAAAACAGGGTTACGGGGAGAAGACAGAGTTTGCCTAGTGAAGAGAAATGAAATTAATGGATAGTTTTGCTGTACAGAAGAATGACAGGGACAACCAGAATGAAGATAGGTGATAAAGGAAAAAGAGAAACCTGACATGGCAGAAAAGGAAAACAGAACAGCCTATGTAGTCTGAGACTGGAGTGTAAAGAAGAACAGAGATATTATTCAGGTGGTTGTGACACTGAGAGAGAAGATAAGACAGAATGATCTGAAGACAGACAAAAAAACATTAGAGAAGAACATGAAATTTTCGAGGACATAAAGAAGTTTTTATGAACCAAAGGACAACTCGTTACTGCGAGATGCTAGGCCTGCATTAAATAGATGCAGAGAACAAAAGGAGGGGTTTTGGATGCACATGAGGCTGGAAAGGATTCTGGAAGAAAATCTATGGGTCGGCCTTCAAATGAGGGTAGATGGTACTCCCAAATTCTCACTGAAACAGATGAAAGATAATTACTGTGGTTGGCAAAGTTACTCAAAGAAATGGAAACTCCATTGATCCTCTGAAGAAGACTCCTGTTCCATAGAAAACAGGGTCAAAGTTTGACAAAGTTATGACGACAGTATCCAGGTTTGAATTTTTAGAGAAACTTTGTGATACTGACTATTGAGAAGAGTTCATAGAGGGAAAATGTTTTACATTTCTGTGGACGCCCCTTACATAACCAGATTTCAGGCTTTTGGGACTCAGATTAGCACAACTCAGGGAGAGATCTCTAACCTTGGAAACAGAAAAGCAAACTCAGCAGACACTTTTATAGTCTCCATGCTTATATACACAAATATGAAAATCCAGCACATGGGAAAGAAAAATATGAAGAACTGGTATCACAGGTGCAAGCACATTTCAGAGGGATAAGAGAAACATATTAGAATAGCTACATTGCCTAGGTCAGGTGTCGAAGAGTGCGTACTGTTCAAAAAGGCAGATGTAAAAGTGAAGTTAGAAGGGTAGATTGTGTATGATGGTATGGTAGATAATGACAATATAACAAATGATAGCATGGACAAAGTTTGAATCAAAATTGTGCTGGTAAAATATACCATCAAAAAGGGGTATTTGTTGGGGTGCTACTAAGGCTTTTGTAGTCACTCTGTAAGTGGTCCCACAGTTTTCACTGCTTTTGATGAAAGCTGACAAAAATGACATAAGACCTTCCTGCTTCCCTTGGCTTGCCTTCCCATTCCCCTTTTCTCCTAGAGTACTTTCCCCTTGGCTTTATTGAGAAGTTTCTTGCTAGTTACTCCTTTGAGACCATTGGGTATTCTGCTGGCCATAATGGTCTTGCTCTTTGATGGAGTCCCTTGGCTGTGTGCTTGCAAGGGCTATTTCTTATGTCGCTCAGTTTGTGAGCTTTTCAAAGCAGTCCTTGTTCGTATGCGCTGCCACCCAGCGCAGCAGGATGCTGCCCTGTAACTTTTAGGTGTGAGGATCTCTGACTTGTTCAGAAAAGTTTGTAACTTGTATAAGGTCATACACAAAACCCTAAACTGGCAGTTTCTGGACTCCATTCTTGTGTGCATACCACAACCCTGAGAGGGAAAGTCAAATAAAGTGATGATAGGTACTTCCTTGTGGCTTCAGAGATGATGTGCAACCAGTAAAGTGAACAGCTTAATTTTGTGAGTTCCTGAAACCTTTATCACAAAGCTAGAGATGGTGAAACATTTGAAACGCTGCATCCTGTTCCTTTTAATAAGACTTTTTAAATCATTTTGGGTCATGTCCATGCTATAAAGAGGCTTTCCTTCTTGAAATTCTACAACAGTTCACATACTTGGTCTGACTGATTTATCTGCTTTGTTCTATTATAGCTTAATTTTTCAGAAAAAAAAAAACTCTAAACCTACAATTGTGTGATGTCAGCATCTTCTGCGAGAGATTCATAAAATGCATCTGATTGGGTTTTGCTATAAATTTTTGCCTGATTAGTGGATTTAAAGCATCCTTTGACCCAACAGCTGTGAGGTTAGAGAAAGGAGGAAATAAAGCTGTACTTCTCTTGCTCCAAGGGGACTGTAGAGATAGCTTGCTGAATCAACCAGCGGGATGCTCAGTACTTTAACTAATCCAACCCGCTTATAGTCCCTCCCTCAAGATGCACCACTTTTCTCCAGACACATACTGTATCTGCAGGAAGAGGGAGGCCTAGTTATCACCAGGAGAAATCTCTCCAATCAGGGTATTTATTCCCCTGTGCAAACCCAGATGCTCTTACTTGCTGTGCTTGCACTCTACCTGTGGGGTACCATCAGCTTGGCAGGTCGTGAATGGCCTCTTACCCCCTTGGATCGCGAGGAAGTTTGGTTAACTGTAAGCTATTTCCAGGTTAGCCAAGTAAATTTGTGAACTTGTTTTGTGGCAGGTGGCTGATATTGCTTAGGAATGGTAGAGTTTTAATCTGATATATACTATCTGAAACCTGTAGATTTTTAGGTTAATCTGTGTGTCTGGCTACCTTACCTGGACATGTTAACATAAAATACAGGGGTCTGTTGGGGATGTGAAATGCATCTCCTTCTGCAGTGAATGGGGGTATTTCCAGAAGGGACATTTTTTATGTGGAAGTTAAAACTGCCTCTTCTACACCCAGCTCAGCCAGAAATAATCAGTTTAATGTGAGTATGTACTGTCATGTGGTCAAGCTTTAGGTGAGAGCAGATTTACACAGAGAAATCAAAAGGAAAAGGCAGGAGCCGTCTCTTGCTGGATTCTGTGACAGTAAGTGGCCACACAATGGAGAACTGCCAGCTCTAATCTCTAGTCTTTTCTCCACTCTCAGAAAGCACTCTTTCATTTTATAGAATATCAGTTTCCAAGGTACCCTTCTGCATCTGTTAAATATTATTTTTTCCTTTATAACAAGGGATGTATGTAAACAAAGAATCCATATTCTAAGGAGCTTAAATGCCTCGGAGAATTATGTTCAGCATCAAGATTTAGAAAGCCAAGTCTCAGGTATTAGTTGTTAGAAAACGAGGTATTTGGATGGTTAAGATGTATAGACATCTCAAGTCTACAAATACTTTAAGATATACATGTGAGGAAGAACGAGGAGATGTACTTTAGGTATGTCAAAAGAAATATAAAGAGGAAAAGAACAGAGTGGAAAAGTGTGGCTGCTGAGACAATTTTTGAGAGGGTATTTGGCTGAGAAGTAACCTCCCTGGGGAAAGGTCCTCTGAACAAACACCACCAGGCCAGACAAAAGGCTATAAAAAGTTCAGAATTATGTGCTGAGATATAATGGCTGGAATTGCATTGGTTTTCTTGTTTGTTTTTCTTTCTCGCCGCTCTTGGAGTGGGTTTTCCTAGGGAGCACGCATCGATTCTGGTAAAGGCAAGGACCCAGCATTGTCATCTGCGTGTCACCGGCAGCAGTGCTCACTCAACAGCACAAAAGGGAGCCTGGGGATGGAAGGACCGTGGGAGGATGGCAACACTTTCTTCCCGCAGCCAGACAGGGCTCCATGGTCCTGGCTGCAAGCTATGCAAACGGAGAGAAATAACAGCATTGAGAAGGGAGTTGTGGGAGTGGAGATATTCACAGGACCCTATGCTAGCAGCAGAGGCATGTCCTGGGAGCCTGTAGGCAGCTCATTTGAAACCTTCCTGGCCAGCTTTTTTTAGTGTATCTGTCTCATAGCATCTGGGAAGCCTCTGTCCTGCTGCTGTAGGAGCACCCGGGGGTGTTGGTGTCCTGGCAGCCCCAGCAAGCGGCGGTGGGAAAGGCAGGCTGTTCAGGAGCGCTGCTTTCCTTGGGGAAGGGCTCGCTTTTCAAACCATATCAGAGGAAGCTCTGGTCCCTGCCAGCAGCCCTGCTCAGCATGGGTAGCAGCCGCTCTCGGCAAGCTCCTCAGCCCTTGCCAGCTGTTTGTGGTGGATGCCAGCAGCTGGGTTCGCACCTGCCCTCCCCAGCCTGTCCCCAACCAGCTGGGTGAGGTGAGGATGGGGAACTGGGAGAGAGCTGCTGGGAGCAGAGCAGTGGGCACGTCCCACACTGGGCAGAAATGGGAGTGGGGTCGGGCAGCAGCAGGGACAGCTTGAGCAGAGTCTGTGCAGAAAGAATGGCAAAAACAATAGGAAAAAAAACAGGGCAAGGAGAGGAGTGATAGTATTGCAACAGATTTTTGGGTCTGTTTTTTGTTTTTTTTTTTTAACTGCTAGTGGGTAAAAATTTTTCCATGTGTGGAGGAAAGAGTTGCAGATGTATAAGGCATAGCTCTGTGCATGGGGCTAATGTGGACAAGGGACTGTCATCTGCTGCAACGCGTTGTGCACAGTAGGGATGGCAATCAGTCGAGTCTTCTGAAAATAATTTTGGAGAAGGAGATTTAATTTACGCCCTTCAGTACTCTGATACAATGCCGCTCAGTGTGGTATCTGAGCGCGTTTCAGATGTCTTCAGCTTCTGGGACCGAGACGTTCACGAATAAAGTGAGACAAGTGGAAGTTGGGGAGGGTTTGCTAGGGAAGACTTTCCAAAATTAGATTCTTCCCCTGCCTCACATCTCACCCCACCCCCGTGCATTTTTGTAGGGTTTTCACTCTAAATCCAAACATGCACCAGAGAAAAGAAGCAATGAGATCTCAGGGTCAAAGGGTGAACTCTGCTTGTTGCAACATCTGTTCTTGCTTACACAGGGAAGTTACATGGGTGTAAGGAAGAGAAATCAAAAGAAGTACTTAAAAAATGATCATGAAATGCTGAAGAAAATAATTCCTTGTTCCTGTCAACTCTCCCCTCCCTCCTGACCCTGCCCTTTTGGAAATCCTCAGTCACATTTTTGACTGAAGAGTAAGAAATGGATTTGAGGAGACTGTGACTAAATGCAAATTGGCAAAGGAGGGAAAAAGGGATTTTAGCAAAAGAAGAAGAGTGCCAATTTTAATAGAAAAAATCAAGCTTCCCTCTTCAGAGGATTTCATTAATGCATCCAGCTGAGGAGAAGGCATATGGTTTACATAATGGGTTGCAGCTTTATTAATATGGAAAGCAAAATAAATGAGACAGACTCATCTTTTTTGTGGTTCTAGGTGGACTTAGGCCTGATACTGCGCTCTTTGATTTTCATGATCCGCCTATGCCTTGCCACAAAACCCTCTGATCCCTCTGCCCAGGCGCTGGACTGTCGTAACAGGGAAATCTTTGACATTAACATCACCGGCTTGTCCACTGACTACTGACTTTCTGAGTCTTTTTTAGCCCAAAACAGTGAATTCTAGGGCAAAGGCAGAGCTGGTTTGCTAGACTAGTTGAAAAACCTGTGACCTTGTCTCTGGGAAAGCTAAGATTAATGAAGAGAGCAATTCAGCACAGTAGCTGGTGATTAGATGGCAAAATAGAGAGTCATCTGCAATGTGATTGCCAGGAGAAAATCCAGCAGATGAGTGTCTGACATGCCAGTCATTCTCAGGTGTCTTGACATCAAACTCTTGCCTGCTATAGAGCCAGCTAAAGGGCAGGACACAGCTCCACAGTCCTTGTTCGTAGGAAGACATGCAAAACAAGGTGGCTTTACCACACTTTCAGGTATTAAAAAGCTGTGTTCTTCACCCAGAATTGAATTCTTTTACCTACCTAAATTCGCGTTGCATCTTCATTTTCCACCACAGTTTCATGCTTTGCCATTGACTTCCCCAGGACTAGACCGATGTGTTTAAAGGCTTGTTTCCACTACCAGACTTCTGCTTTAACCTTTCAAGTGTACAGTCTTCACATGCAGACATGCAAGAGCCTTTTCCCAAGTACTTGGTGTTTTAATTCAGACTGGTTGGCTCAGCTTCATCTATGACCTATGCCAGAATAAGTAGATTTCTCTTTTGCCAAATCAAACACTGTCTGCGTTGATCCTGTGATTGTTACTATTATCATTTTTTTACAATTGGAGGTTTTATTTAATTAAAAAAAAAGTCCAGTGAGGCTGACTTGAGTTACCTCCAACACAGCTGTATAAGAAAGAAAGACTTAGGATAAGCCCCTTGTACCTCACTTGTTAACTCTTTGATGGCGTTATGCTCTCTGAGCCAGTCTGTCTGATCAGTCACCAGTGACAGAGCCAGTCCTGGGTACTTTGCCGGTGAATTTTATTTTGTTTCTGTCTTGATCCTGTAGCAGTGGTGCTGAGCTGTTGTTCTCACTTGGTGCTTGACTTGAGGTTTAATGCCTTGTCTTTCAGACTAAAAAGGGCTGGTGTGTCCTAAAAGCCATCTGTTTTCTTCAAAGTTTTGAACTGGTCCGGTGCAAGACGTAACACGCCTCCCCAGTGCTACGTGATAATGTACAGGTGACTTCGTGACAATCCTTTAGTTGCCTTTGTGTAGTAGCCCTAGAGCGCACCGTACATGATATATGACTTTTATATAAAAACTCCTTTCTGCTTTCCCCCACCTCTTTAAGAGAAGTAGAGACTTTGTGTCTTAGAAAAACACTACATTAGGCTGGGAACCAAGGGGTTATAAATTGACATTGTCTACCACTTGCTACCAATAATTCTGTGCTACTCCCAACATTTATTTTGCTGCAATGCCTCTGACCTCCAGTTTGCAAGCATTTTTTACCCATTTTGCGAGTTACATAATGCACAGGTTGTAAAAAAGTAATTCCTGGCAAGGATGGGAATAAAATTGTGGTTTTAGCATGGCCACATCCACTGTTCACTCAGTTTATTACAGTATTCCCCAGCCAACCCTCTGCCTGTCCTGTCTGAATGCCGGGCTGTGCTAGCCTTTGCAGTTGTAGGACTTGGCTTTTCTGTACGCAAACATTATGCTAAAAACATCCGGCCAGCAAAGCCAGAAATAGCAACGGGCTGATTTCCTCAGGTCTGCCTCACAAAAATCTGCATGGCTCATTAAGAAAATACATGCCATGTTTCCATTTAGTATGTTCCAAACGACATCTGCTCCATTAGCTTCTCAGGAAGAGATCAGTAGCATGAGTGTAATTCAAATAACACCAATGATGTGTGGGGAGAAATAGAAACGGCAACAGTTGCCTATACCGTCACATAACTGGAAACTGCCCTTGTGTACCAGTAACAAATCTCTACTTATCTGGTGTTTTCTGTGAAGTTTCGTGGCTACATGTCTCTATTGAGGGGCTGCCCGGGAAGCCATCTTCTGCAAGGTTTGGATGGAGCCGGCCTGAGTCGTATGTACTGAGCAGCCCCAGTAGTTGTTATAACTGGAGATATTTCCACACCGAGTGGCAGACTTAGATGGGTTCATAGAGCCTTAGAACATCTCAAGCTGGAAGGAACCCATAAGGATCATCAAGCCCAACTCCCTGCTGCATGCAGGACTACCTAAAACTAAATCATACAACTAAGAGCATTGAGCAGATGCTCCTTGAACTCGGCTTGGTGCCGTGACCCCTGCCCTGGGGAGCCTGTTCCAGTGACCGACCACCCTCCCAGTGAAGAACCTTTTCGTAGTGTCCCATCTGAACTTCCCCTGACGCAGCCTCATTCCATCTCCTCGAGTCCTATCACTGGTCACCAGAGAGAGGAGAACAGCACCTCCTCCTCCACTGCCCTCCGTGTGGAAGTCATAGACTGCCATGAGGTCACCCCTCAGCCTTCTCTTCTCCAAGGTGAACAAACCAGGTGACCTCAGCCCCTCCTCATAAGTCTTGTCTTCGCGACCTTTCATCATCTTGGTTGCCACTCCAAGGGTTTGATGTCCTTCTTCTATTGAGGTGCCCAAACTGCACACAGCGCTGGAGGTGGGGCTGCACCAGCGCAGTGAGGGGGGACAGTCACCTCCCTCCACCGGCCAGCGATGCTGGGCTTGATGCACCCCAGGGCTCGGTTGGCCCTTTGGGCTGCCAAGTTTTCAAGCTCGGTTTTGCTGTTGTGCTACTATGGACTAAGCAATTTTCAAACTACAATTGCTTTCTTGTCTAGGTGCCCTGGAGTGAAAGCAAGGTAGGAAATGACAAACTCTTCACTGAAGAGCTGTTCTTGCATCTTCAAAAGCCGAGACTAAAGCACATGGGCATAATTTCCCTGGTGCAATGTATTTTTAATAATTATGAGCCAGTAGACATTAACTAGGAGCTAGCTAAACATACACATACGTGCAAATGGACACAGCTCAGACACAAGCCACATCCCTAATGGTGCATTGTCACAGTAAGGAGGGGAAGCGGCACTGGGGAAGCCCACCTGTTTGTAACGCGGTAGGTGAGAAGGTGGGTTGTACCTGCTACCATCGCGCTGCTCTCTGCAAGGCCCCTGTGCTGGACACGGCAGCACCCATCTCAGCTGCCAACTTGTGGGTATGACTGCTGAAACGCAGAGGGCCCAAACACTCACCTCTGTGTGTGCTGAGGTGGGAAACAATATTTTCAGTCCTCTTCCTTACACCTCCCAGGATATCCACATCGCAGGCATCGGGGAGGGGTGTAGAGCATTTTGCTCTGGGCCATCTTCTCAGTACGTGTAATATTGTGGGGTTTTTTTTCTTTTATTATTCTTTTTTTTTCTCTACCTTGAGAAACTGTCTATCTCCAGGTCACTGTTCTAGTTTAATCTTCTTATGCTTGCACTGCCAAGGTAAGCTCTATTTCAGAGTAGATCACCATAAATCTTGTATTTTAAACATATTGGCAAAAAATAGGAAAGAGTTGGAGTATCCGAAGCATCAGAGAGATCTAGCAATCTCTTTTTTCTTTGGGATAAGAGTAGGTAATTGCATGATCCCACTGGATATTCTTCTCTTTGCTTGATCTGTTCGTCTCTGTGTCTATTGCTCTATTACAATCTCTTATGTGAAGAAAGTTTGAGATGTGAAGAGAGATAATAAATATATTCCATGGTTAACTGCTGCTCTTCAAATGATTTCTATAACTTAGATTAAGTGGTGCAGCTGTCCTTTCCCTGTAACTCTCCCTTTTCAACTCCCCTGGTACCTGTGTTTATCCAGGTTGCACAACTGCTGAAGTATATGACAAAGAAAAATGTGTGATTGTCAG
Organism: Cariama cristata; assembly: GCF_000690535.1. NCBI lineage: Eukaryota > Metazoa > Chordata > Aves > Cariamiformes > Cariamidae > Cariama > Cariama cristata. The sequence continues at coordinate 10,204 of NW_009633969.1, forward strand.
TGTCTTAATTAATGCAGGGTGAAACAGAATGGAGAGATGGATATTTGGGGTAAGGGGTTGATATTTGCAACCTCTTTCACTTACCATGTTTCTTTAACGTAAAATAGAGACAGCAAACTTGGGTTTTGTTGTATCAACTTTACCAATCTATCTCTGTTTGTAAAACTAGCCTGTTTATATCTCAATTCACAAAACTAATCTTGGGGTCAGATTTCAAATTGGGAAGGCCGATGTTTGAAACTTGAAAGTGCTTTCATGTAAAAGTGGCTAAATTTTAATTTTGCTACTGGTATGTGCATTCAGTTGTTTAACCTGGCTGTTCAGTACGGATACGGAGCAAGTGTGGACACACACCAATGCAGGGCTGTGAGTTTCTTCGTCTTGAGGGCTTTCTTCCAAAGAGAGCTACTGAAAAGGTGCCCCAGTGTGCTGCTAAATAGATAGTTTCACTGGGCAGGCTTTTTAAAAAAGGTGTTAGGTGCTATAAATAAAAGCCAGTTTCTGCCAGCTGAACACTGATTTGATTTTAGTAAAGCCTTAGTTCAGCACAGCAATATTTCCTATACAGAAAAGTTGGAAAGTTTCATCAACTATTCATCAGCAGGATTTTTGGTATTTCCCAGCTATTTTTTAAACCAGCGATGTTCCTCCTTGTGTGACCTTTTGCTGTGAGTGACCATCAAAAGCAAATAGATAATGTGAAACGAAAGGACAAAAAGATAGCTGACGGCTGTTAGAGCCTGAGACACACGATAGAGGAAGGTGTGATAGGTAAATGTTTAAACAGCGGCTTTTGTATTGGAGCAGCAAAAGAAAGTGGAATCCATGTATCACACCTTGCAGCAGCCACAGAGAGGAGTAAATACACAGCCTGAGCTCTACGGGACACCTGCAAGCCTCGGGGCCAGAGCTGACCTGAAGCTGAAGGCTGGCACTGCCGCAGCGAGGGCTGAGTGAGCTCCAGCTTGACCTCGGGTGACAACTGCACAGAAAGCAGCACCCAGAAACGCACCGAGACAACTATTTTAGTGTCGTTCTGGTAAACACGGTCAGGCCTAATGCACTGTTGTCACAAGAAATATCTGCTGGGTGGACTCCCTGAAGCAGCTGTGGGTGCTGTAGGTAGAAGCTAGGAAGTTCTTCAGGTGCAGTTTGAGGTCTGAGCCCCGCTGAGAACCGCGTGAGGAAATGTACTGGCATGGGACTTGCATGTTGGTTCGTGTGGTCTGAAGTTCATCTGAACTGTCACTTGCTTAAGTTGTAATTCTGCTGTTGTTTCCCTTAATCCCCTTTATCACACCCTCTGAGTTACCCACTGGGTCCCCTGGGCACAGTTTTTGCTAAAGTACACTTATTTTGTCTCTCCAGTACTGCTGCTATAAGCCATCATTTTATTTCTACAAAAACACATTAATTCCCATTTATTCTGTATGCTACAATTCATTTCCCCGTGCCTCCATAATTAAAGTTGTTTCCATTTTAGACATTTTGATTTACTCGAGTTCTCACAGGACGGCATATATTGAGGTAACCTCTGTGTCTCCAGTTTCAAGACTCAAGTAGCACCTGAGTGCTGAAGGATTTGTACTTTTTGTTGGGGTGGTGACCAGAAAACAAGCAGCACCATTTTCAGTGGGCTTTCTGTAGCCAGTGCCATGAGATGGGAACTGTCACCCCTTGCAGTGGCTGTTCGCAGATGCTGGTTATGGTTATCATGTTGGCTGACCTGCCAGGTATAGGTTACTCTAATTCTGCCAAAGTCTTGCTGATGTTGCCTGGTTCTGTGCTGAACAAATGTGCAGTTTTTAGTACTTGCCCTCGTTAACGAAAACAACATTGCTGTAGGTTCAGCTGCTGTTTTGCAGCTCACCCTGTGGCTGGGTGAGCCAGAGGCACAGCATCCCTTGGAACTGATGGTTGCACATGTTGTTCTGATCCTCCCCTGGTACATCTTGGGCCCGGTGGTTTGAACTCTTGGATCTCCAATATTGCTGATTAGAAAATATATATATGCTGCATCACTGCTGCACTGGTTCATGACTCTGGGTGTTGAACGGATCAGTTAAGCAAAAGTTTCTGGAATTTGGACCAAACTCATGCCTCCTGGCATTTTCCGGGTAGAGGCTTTCTTTATGGGTAGTTTCTATTCTCAGCAGCTATCCTGGTTTGTGCAGGGTAGCACATTACTGGAACCACTTTAGTAATATCTATAATGAATGATTCTGTCCTTTGAATATTAGATTCTTGGTGGCTTAAAAGTAAAGTGTAGGGCTTTGTTCTGGAGTGACGATCTTCCCTCAATGAGAGGTATAGCTTGTCTCTTTGCCTTGTCATAGCAAAGAGAGATATATGTGAGGTGGGAAAGGGAGAAACATACTCTTTAACTGCACTTGATTAGAGATGTACCTGAGATACACATGTGGTCCTTCAGGAGGAAGGAGACGAACTCTTCAATCACCTTGTGCCTTCCTGATTTCAGATTCAGTGAGTGGAAGGTCTTCAGCCCACCCAACTGTTTACACTACAGCAATGTCCCTGGGCCTCGCCCATCTCAATCTGTGCTCCAGTCCCACCTTCCGAGAAAGCCGATGGGCAGACACGTGCATTGATCCTGCCTGGGGAAGTCAGGCTGGATGGAATTCCTCTTGCCTGACTTCTGATCTCCACAATGCAGACCTTATTTTTCGCCACTGCCTAAATGAATGCTAAAGTAATTAAAGTCAGGTGAAGCCCACCTAGTCGTTCTCATTTGCACAGTGGTTGTGCTGGGAATAGGTTTCTTCTGGATGTACATGAGGCTATCATAACGTGCGGAGGGATGGACGCTGTATGTCCTACATTGCATTCAGACATACCATGAAATCTGCTGATTAGCAAATGTCATCAATTCCCAGGTTATAGTTAAAGACAGAAAGCTTATGTACAAACACATTTCCTCAGTGGTATATGTGTATAATGATGGTTTGGAGATCAGTTGTTCACATACACAACCCTCTACCTGGAAATAACTACATTTTCTTAAAGTAAAAGCTAGCATCTCAGTGAAAGGCAGGTATTTATAGAAATCTGATTATGTGTGGACTTAACACAGGCTACCTGCTCTAAATATTTCTGTTCTTGAAAGCTAATAAACAACAAAAAATGCAAAACAGGAATCCAAATACAGGATTCATGTTTACTCTTGCTAGAAATGGAGAAATTACTTTGCTTTAGGAAACCACATTTCTGGGTTTTGATAGCATACTTGAAGGTTTCATGGGATGTCAGGTAGATGGCAGAGGGGAAAATGATGATGAAAGGTCCTGATTTTTAGAAAAAATCCAGAAAATGTCCTAGGCTGGAAATTAGCGTATCAATGTAACTCCTACTATGTTCTGAAAGATAGTGCATGGAGGATCAATAAACCAGTTGTGGTAACTCATCAATTCATCTAGTCTAAAAGTGCTTTCAGAGCTTTTTGTTCACTGGAGAACAAAATATATCTGCATATATTATATAGAAATACATATCATATCTGTACTGAACAGGGATATTCATAAGGCAACCATTGTTCACTCTTTGTTTTAGAATCATAGAATCATGGAATCATTTAGGTTGGAAAGGACCTATAAGATCATCGAGTCCAACCATAAACTTAACACTGCCAAGTCCGTCACTAAAGCATGTCCCCAAGCACCACATCCACACGTCTTTTAAATACCTCCAGAGATGATGACTCCACCACTTCCCTGGGCAGCCTCTTTCAGTGCTTGACAAACTTTTTGGTGAAGAAATTCTTCCTAATATCCAATCTAAACCTCCCCTGGTGCAGCTTGAGGCCATTTCCTCTTGTCCTATTGCTGGTTACTTGGGAGAAGAGACCAACCCCCACCTGGCTACAACCTCCTTTCAGGTCGTTGTAGAGAGCGATCAGGTCTCCCCTCAGCCTCCTCTTCTCCAGACCAAACACCCCCAGCTCCCTCAGCCACTCCCCATCAGACTTGTGCTCCAGACCCTTCACCACCTTTGTTGCTCAATGAACATTGCTCCTTCTACTCCTTTGGCATCCTTTTTCTTTTCAGAACTTGCAGGCTCACAGAGCAGCTTCCCTGTGGAGCCAGTGAGAATTTTCCACGGTATCGCTGTTACAAAGTGTGGAGCTGCCATCTTTCACTCCTGGTGAGGTAAAAACTTCATTTTTGCAAATCAGAAGCAGTACAATATTTTTTGAGAACAGCTCTGCCAATCTTCTAACTGGTCATTTCAGTGGCCTGAGAGTATGAAGCCCCAAACGATAAAATGAGAAGTCTGAGAGCATCCTGGACTTCTGCTACATGTAATGGGGAGGATCCCCATTTGCTTATTCAAGAAATTTCCCTATACAGAAAAAAATATTTTGACTGCATATGTTGGTAATGGTTCACATGTATCACTTCTGTCATGTAGTGACTAGATTTGTGGCTGGTTCTATGACCAAATACTGAACTATAATGAACAATGTAATACGGAAAATACATTTGACCCATTAAATAAAAGTGAGAACTGGATCTCGCAGTGTAAGTCTGCTTTCTGTGTTTGCCTAGAGCAAACAAGCAGGAAAGGGGAAACATTCATGTGGAGTGTGGACGAAAATAATTCAACAAGGATTACTGTAAATACTGTAGAAAAGAGTTGGTGAAAGCAGATTAAATTCCTATTACAGGCAGATCCCAAACGCTGTAACACTAAGGCATAAAACATAAAGAAACAAAATACCTTGATTTAATAGCCTTCTGTATATGCTAAGGAAAGAAGTATGTCTTTCTACTGTCGTAGTACCTTCAACAATGTTCAGAGCAGACACAGAAGCTGTTTCCACAGTCGTCTTTCAGGGATGGCAAAAATTCTTTGCAAATTAGCCTATGTAAGTTCTTCCCAGCAGAGGAGTACGTAAGTTATTTTTCAAGATGAGGCAGACATCTGTTTGTTTTCAGGTTCCACAAAGCCATTGTACCGCATTTTTAATATTTCCATGTATTTCCTTTTATGTTTCATATGTATAAAGATTTATGTATATTTAATATTTCCAATTATCAAGGGGAAAAATCCAATATTAAGAAATTTATGCCTGTTTTATTCTTCACAGTTTAACAAAAACTGTATAAAATCCCTTTTGACTACACAGAATTGCCTTTAATTTTCATTTTTGTGGAAACCATTTAGTTCATTGCAGTACCTTAATTATTTCATGTACACAAAGGAATTGGCTTACAGTCTAATATGTGCATTTGGTAGGGAAATAATAGAATTAACTAGAATTACTAGACTCCTTCTCTGAAGACTTACAGATGCTGCTTGCTACATAGGACTGGAGATTCTCTATTTTTAAGAGAAAGGAAGTGTTTTTGACCAGAGTACTTTATTATGGAAGCACTACAGTTGCATTTTAGTAGTGTTTTTTGTGCTACATAGGCCTGGAGATACTCTTTATTTTTAAGAGAAAGGAAGTGTTTTTGACCAGAGTACTTTATTATGGAAGCACTACAGTTGCATTTTAGTAGTGTTTTTTGTGTACCTCCTCCATGTTATGGCCAATAAACTGTGAAAATCCATCTAGCTGATGCAACATGAGATACAGCATACTTCCAAAGGACACAAAAGTACTACTTAGTAAGATGTGCGCTTTGCGTCACAGGCCGCTGGTGTGAGTAAGCCAGCAGTAGCTGACCGTTAGCATCTGCTACATGAGAGCAAAACGTGATGGGCATCAAATCTTGTTTGTAATTTGATTTTTGTTAATCATGAAAACAGTGAACTCTCCTCTATACACTTTTTCTTCTTTGCTTCCTTTCTCTGTGTTTCTCTGCTTGTAATATTAAACTGAAAACATATGACTTACAGCCTAACTCTGTCCATTTACTCAGCTGTACCTATTTAATCAATTTAAATTAGGAGGAGAGTTTACCAACTTTCAAAAATAAATCCAGGACCAATTCAGAGTATTGTATAAACAAAGGTATAATTTCATTTTTCCTTCTTTTTAAAAAAAAATGTGCAGGGAGAAAATTTTACAAATGACCTTTTTGCTTGGGGGGGGAAGAAAGCATAGGGAACATGGTGGTTCTTTACTCGGATTCTTCCTCTTCTAAGACCGCAACAAAATTAACACGCCCTGAAACAAAAATGAGTGTTTAAATTAATGGCTTCTGGCAAACTGTCAACTGATATTAACTTTATCATTCAACACAATGTCAGTTTGAAAAGCTTCAGGATAGGGCATTTGAATGTTAGAATCCTGATTAACAGATTAAATGAATTCCACTTTATCTTTCAGCCCAGTACTTGTGGACCAGGACACCTGACTTACTAATCTCCTCTGACTTTTAGGTAAGTATCGCTGACTGCAGCTTGGACTCAGACCATCGTAAGACAGATGAAGACAGCGTGGCAGATAGCTTAGCTGCTGTTTTCTAGCAACTATTTTGTTATTTTGGCTAGCCAGTTTAGACCTCATTAATGCTAATACTGGAATAGGCTCATGACACACAATCTTAATCTATGTTTCATGTGGTCTGAATTTTCTTGGAAGCAGAGGTTGTTAAATATTTATATTATGTTAGCATTTAGTGTCACTAAGCTCTGTCGGCCCGTCTTGCCATGTTCTGTAAAAATATTTAGTTCATGCGATCCTTCTCCTAAGGTGCTGCTGCACTTTATCGACAGCAGAAAGCAATATGCTCTCTAGCCCAGGCCAATTACTTGCTTGTTAGTGTATGCTTGTTCCCATTTTTAAATCTGAAAAGTTTATAGTTTACCAGCAAATACTAGCAAGTTTTGTTTATGCCATTGTTAAGCAGGCATTTTTTCACACCTAACGTTGCGATGAGGTTTGCAGTTTTCCCAGGGATTTATCTTTGTTTAAATAGCCACTTGCAAATTTGAGATCCTTTAGGATTTCAGATGCAGTCAGAATGCAGATGCACAGTTAAATTTGAGGCTTTCATGCAGGTGTGTGAATAACTGAGTGCAAAAAGGCAAAAGACCATTTTCACAATCAGTTTTGGCATGTGCTTGGAACAGGAACATGAAAAGAATAATACATGGAAATGCTTAAAACCATTCTGATTTCCAAACAGCTTTGCAAAACCCCATTCTCAAATTTCCTTCCTTCTGGTAGACAGGAACGTTCTCGATAGCTTCATTTCTGTAAGGAATTACCATGTTGGCGAGACAGGTGTCATTGTGGCAGGACAATTGGAAGAGGAAATTCATCTTGGGATGAATCTTGGGATGGGATTCCTCACACTACCTTAAGCTGTCTCTGTTCAAGTTAGTCATCCTGAACTCTATAGACAAAAGAGACAAACAAGCATTTTAAAAGAGCAGATCTCTATTTTAAGTGTTTGCTTTATAACGAGAGGAGCTGTGTCCTTGAAGCTCCTGTTTATCTCCCTTGTCAGTAAAGGGAACTGAGGACAACTAGCTCTGCGGTGGATTCCCACGGTGCACGAATGGTGCAAACTGTCACACCCCAGCACCTTCCGTTCCTTGCCCCGTTGTCTGTTCTCAAGGACAGGTAACTCCCAGTATATTCTTCCCATTCACCTCCTGTTCCTTGATTGATCTGTTGCTGAAAACAACTGAAGCTTGAAGTTGTTAAACGGGTATTTCCCACTACTCAGATTTGTCTCTTGCATGTCTGGCAAACGAGATCTGCGTTTTCACCAGTAACAAACATACTGTTCTGCGCTTTGTTGTAGAGCTGCTCTTTCAGGAATATATGCCTGAAATTCTGTGCTTTTTAAAGGTTACTTTTTCTCCTCCCTTTCTAAGGAGGGTAGTATATACTGGTGAGGCCATGACAGTTGATTAACTCCGGTTATCAGGATGCTTGCTTTATTCCCCTTAAGTCTTTTGCAGACCTGTGGTTCCAGCTTATCACATCACTTTGAAAGGATTCGCATTGTGGTCTTTTGACCTTTTGACCATTCTTCATTAAAAATTCATTGTTATGCTTCCCCCAAGAAATGTATATTTCTTCCCAATCATGTTTCAACCCTGTAAAACACTAAAATGCCTTTCAAACCCGTTTTGCCCATTCAGAAAAGCATTGCAAAACGGTGCTTCTGTAGCACCTCCTACCTAAAAATGCCAGAACCCTTCACAGGCATGAATATACGAGAGAAAAGGAAATATCGTATTCAAAAGATGGACAACACAGGAAAAGGTTTCATGAATTGCCAAACTCACGCAGCAGCACCATGACGGTATATAGTACCTTCCGCACGATGCTCTTTTTTTTTGACGTCCACTCCAGTGCCTTAATCACAGCAGCCCACAGGAGCACATTCCTCTCTCTTTTCTGAGAATTGATTTATCACCGTAAGGATGGTTTATTATACGGCCTCATGCTGTAAATCTTTCCTGCTCTAATGGCTGATAGAAGTGTGGCACCGCGGTGAGTTCCTGCTCGTTTGCTCTCTGGATATCGGGTACACTGCTGATGTGAGAATGAGCTTCCTGGGAAGTCTCTCTTAACATAGAAATGTGAGAATCAAAGAATTCGATTCTGCTGGGAATTTTTTCCCATTAATCAGGATTCTGGATGGTTTCACAACCCTTTGTTTCCTTCATCTTCATTTTTATTGCATCCCAAGTTTTATAGGGAAGTATTTTTTTTTTAAATCAAAAAAACAGAAAACAAAGAACCAAGCAATAACTGTGAACTACTGCCTCAGTAGGACTGTTTGTTCAACACAGTCACACGGAGCCAGTCTGCTTTAAAAAAAGTGTACAGCTTCAGTTCTATTAAATATGATTTGTCTTAATACAGGCAATAATCAACACTGCATACATCTGTGAGGGAAGGAGGAGGGCTGCGAAGGCAAGGGATCTCACATATCCTTTGAGATGACTTCTGTATTCTCATGAATTTATTTAGGGGCTTGGAAGGGGTATTTAATTCAGTACAGAAATTGCTTGCCAACGCAAGCAAGGATTAATTCATAAGCAGTCTGGTGTTGTAGAGTGCTTTACAGTCCTTACATTGAAGGTGCCCCTGTAGTGCAAAGTACTGTCAGCGTGGAAAAGTGACACGGTAATGTGAAGGATGACTCTTGGAGGCTATGTCTGAATGGAAGTCATAAATGTAGCTATGTAACCATGCCTGAGCTAGCTGCAGATAAACTGCTTTGGGTAAGGCTGGTCCCACGTCCACCCCAGTCTGAAAGGTGAGTGAGCACAAAGGAAAATAGAAATGGCTTTTCCTTCTCTGCTATTTGAAGGACACCTGTGTAAAAAAAGGTTAAAGTTCAACTCCAGAAAAACTGAGATAAAATTGGTGGGATCCACAAAGTATCTCTTCAGTGATATCCATATTATGGGATTGTTATTCTCAATGGGTATCTTGTAGATCCCTCCAATACAATTTGTTACCAGATAGCAACAGTCTTAATGTCTGTGTCTGTGAGTGACCCAGGGCTAACCGAGCACAAAATCAAGCATAGTGACATGTGCATTTTCATACTTAATCAATGCCATTCAGTCTATTAAGAGTGAAAGTCCCACCCTGATAAAGCTCCAAGAAATCGAATTACAGCGGGCTGTCCATTGAGTAATGTGTTAATGAGAACACGCCACTCCTGGGCTCAGTTTTCTGTTCTCAGTCTTCTTTTTTTTTAAAAAAAAAATTTTTTTATTTTTTATTCAGGTTATGTTTCAAAATGTTTTTCTTGTGTTTGGAGCTGCTTTTGGGAACAGCCCCTGTTACCTTTCTCCCAGAGCAGTTGCCTTCGCTGGGAACAATGCAACTGGCAATAAGCTCAGGGAGTGCGTGGGAGGCAGCCCCATTCCCACCGCAGCTGGGAAGGGACTTTGGAAAAATTCCTGCAAGACACATTAGGATGGACTTGGTCATTCAGAAGAAAAATGCGTGGCTCTTGACCCTGCAAGCAGAGTCCTCTGCTAGAGTCCTGCCTAACCAGGTGAGGTCCATGGTGGAGGGAAGGATTTGCCATTTGTTGCTTAGGTAGAGGTGGCCCCTCCGACACCCATTCATTTCACAAGGGGAGAAGGAGGCTCCCCCTCCTCTGGGAGATCTTTTACAGATGCTGAGTCTCCTGTAGGGGATTTTTTTTGCTGAACATGTATCTCAAATAACCTTCTTTTCCCTGTTTCAGCTGAGCTCAGTGTGGTTTCCACTTTGCTCCTGCCTCAGCCCAGACATACTAAACATCTTGATAACATTAGGTTGCCGCATAAAATAAGGGAACAGGAGAGTGCTGGGGGATGGCAGCTCTGGGTTGAGAAGTGATTAAGGGGAAAATTTTAGGGAGGCAGGCTCCCAGATGGAAAGCTGCAGCCTTGGGAAGTTTCAAGGTTCTTCTTGAGCAGAAGGTTTTGAGACTGATTTTCTCACAATGAGGGCTGCAAAGGAAATCAGTGAAACCCATGTGGAAACCCAAGGTCTTCATGTGGAGTCTGTTCTTTGTGCCCGCTACACATGCATTGGTTTTTGTGGACGTCAGTTTGGAAAACAAGAGTAACTATCTCGGAACACCTCTCTAGGGCTCTTTAATCAGATATATACATGTTGTGGATGGGGTATGCACACATCGAGATGCCTCGTCACCTTCCTCCAAGGCTCCCCTTCCATTTTGTGTTAGACTTACAGCAGCTCTCTGGCACCCTTCCCAGCCACAGCCCCTGCTATATCTGCCCAAAAGTTGAATTTTAGCCTCCATCACTATAGGTTGGAGAAACCTGTAAGATTTCAGTTAGCTTAATCCCTTTCCCTCATGGCTTACCCATTCTGGGTAATGTTGTATTTGAAGCAAGTAACTGCAGATTTCACTGAAGGAGCTCTGAAGCAGCTGAGGGTTTCTTCAGACAGCACAGCAGGTAACAGGGGAAGCAGGGGCTCATCTACATCCCCACTTCTGACTGTTCATTAAGGTTTTGGTCCGTTTCCATTTAGGATTACTGGTCCTTTATTTCATTTCTCCTGGTAAGAACCTTCCAAGTCCAGGAGCTTTTTTTTAAGTGCCTTTAATTTTGATGAGTTCCTCAGGAACCTCTTTGCTCAAGAGTCACTTAGGGCTGAGAAGGGACTTCAGTTTCTTTACATCAGCTTTGTTTTTTTTAAAGGGTGTTACCAGCATCTCCAGCTCTTTCTTCCCTCTGATTTTCACACACTAAGCAAGCCACCTCCTTGGTCATTTGAGTCCACTGCCCTGGAAGGCAAATGCATCATGGAGTCTCCACTCGGTGATCGTTAAAAACCTTCTTCTGATTTCCAGTCTAAATTAATTTACATAATGTTTGTACCTTTTGATTCTTCTGTCAAAATCATCCTTTATTTTAAAATAGTTCCTTTGCATTTGCCCTCCTGGTCTACTTACAGCCTATCTGACCTGGTAACTCTTCTCTGTACCTACCACATTTTGAACTGATTTCTCCTAAGAATGGTTGACCAGGAAATTGTACCACGCTTCGGATGAAATCTCATTGCAGTACTTTTTCTAATGGCAGTAACAGTGCCTCATTCTGCTGGAAGCAACTGACACAGGAGATGAATTTGAGATTGTATTTAGCTCTTTTACAGTTACATCACATTGCATAAGAACAGGACTATTATGGCAGCTCAACTTGTTGGGGCAGAAATTCAATGTGCCTTGACTGTCTCCCCTGAAATACCCCATCCTGTACGTGTCCCCAAGCAGGCATGAGATACAATTTTTCCTGCCTCGTTTGTGCATCACATATGATTTAGGATAGAATTCAGCCTTACAAAGCTTAGCACTGCTCGGGCAGAGGCACTTTTTGTGTGCAAAACAGCAGAAGTGTAAGCACCAGGAGCGCTCCAGCAGTGGAAATCCAGATGCTATGAGAGAGCTGGTACCTAGAGGTTTGAGAATGGCAGTGGTAAGGGTCCACAACTGTAAATACCTGTGGTTTACCTTAAGTATAACAGAAGCACCAGAGAATGGATCTACAGTCTAGTCATATCTGCTTTTGTGTGCATTTGAAGTATGGCTTATCACACGATAGCTTTTGGACAACCCCTCTAGAGTACAAGCCCAGCTTCTTTCCACTGGTCACTGGAGTTCCACTGCCTTTGGGGGAGTAACAGCAATCTGCTGTGTTTACCCCGCTGTGAGCAACAGACTTTGCTTTCTGCACAACTTCCCTGCATAACAGGTTTTGGGTTTTGCTAAGAAGAGGAAGGATGTTTACACATTTAAGGTTCTGCCTGTATATGAAATAACCACCTTCAGAAATCTAAAGCCCACTGACTTTTAGAGAACTCATGTTACTTATAAAGGAAAGAAAAAAGTGAATTGGGTTCATATTTAAATGTAGATTGGTAGAGGATTTACTATGGATTACTAATTTCCCCTCAGGTTTATCCTTATTTCATGAACCATCAGGTCAGAACATGAAAGAACGAAGGGCCACAATGGAGATTACTTCCTGAAGAAAGCCATATGTATTTGTGTGACAGTCACAAAGTTACAGATGTTCATTTCCAGTATTGGAATTTGCAGAAGCCTTGCTACCTGACGTAGACCATGGAGATGACACTAACTTTAAAGGTATATTAGCAGTTTATTTTTCTGCATCAGCTTAGATGTGCTTGTTGGTCACCATCACAGCTGGAAAAGTGCACACTTCCTAATGTTCAGAGTTTCTTCGTACAATGGTATGTATAGCATGAAAATTGTAAATGTACAGCACAACATTCAGCAAGGGCATGTACAATTTTGCCTATTTTTAGTGTTCCATCCAAATGCCTGCTCAACAACGTTTTTGTCCTTTCCTCCCGGTCTTCCTCCCCTTCGATGTTACATGTGTATGTTGTGTGTGCCCTGCCCCATAACGCTGAAAATTGCTAACTCTTGACAATTTGAGGGCAGACGGAGGGGCATCTGTTGTATGTCGCGGCTTTTCTTTGGTGCCTGGTGATAATGTTGATACAGATACTTTGATCTTTAAGCAGTTTGACTTCATGGAAGAGATTCTGACCGTGTGGATGTCTAAGTAACTTCCATCAGCTCATAAATCTAAATAATTCTCAAACTCTCCTACTGGTTTTATGATCTCCTAAATTATACAGTCTAAAGTATTTTTTAACTGTTCCACGTTTCTGGCCAAGTCTTTGGAGATGGTGAAAGCTGAGCCTTTAGTGTCCTGTTTCTGTGGCAGGAAGGGCGCAGACAGCATTTGTAGGCCGGGGCAGATGAAGATGGTTTTCACCTGCTTTGTTCTTGGGCAGATGTTTGTCATGCTTAGCATCCAGTCTCCTTTTATGCCTTTATTAAAAACCTCCCCTCGACACAGCATAAATTTTGCAGCCTACTTGAGCTCTCATATTGATGTTACAAAGGTCTTTCCACGGCAGATTTGAATAAAGGACAGATATTTTAATATTTTTAGGTAATAACTCCCGTGGTTTAGGAGAGGTTTTTTGTACCACTGGAATGCAATAAAAGCCTCTTTTGAACACTTTTGATGAAGGGTGATCTCCTTCCATGCCTGTACATGTGCAGGGGTACGCGAGCAGTACCTGCCCAGGAGTCAGACCCTGCTCAGTCTTCCTCAAACTGGTCTTGACGTTTAAAAACTGCTCTGAATTAAGGACTCTCTCACATCTCAGATCAGCACCTTACAGACACAGCTCTGGGCTTCCTTTCTCTGATAAAACCTCTGTTTGAAAAAATATTTCTTCCAGACTTCTCAGATGTCTTCAGAGAAAAATCTGAAGTGCGATTTGCAGAAGAAGGAGAACCTTCACATTGACCTCTCCTCCTCTTCTGAGCTCTGTGTGAGGCATTGACTACTGAGTTCTTCTGGTCTCATTCAGACCAAATACGAGTTTTGGACAGATTTCCTTTGTAGAATGACTCCAAGTAGGGCTATTTCATTGTACTGTATATCAGCAGGTTAAAATTGCTGAGGCATCTGTCAGAGCACAGTATCTATCACTGCTTTCCTCTTACCCAAACCCTGCGTGGCCAGCAATGGCACTTTGCAGCCAGAGGGAAACAAAGAGCCATTACTTTCAGCGTGCGCTCCTGATCAGGATATATATTGATAATTTGTGCTAGGAAGAAGGGTTTACGAGTGCCTCTGGCAACTGGTGGTGTGAGCCGTGCACCTATAAATTCTAAGTTGGCAATATCAAGCAAGAAATATTCTCTGGCTATAGCCTGGGGTAACAGGGAGTGGGAAAAGCCAAGCTGCACAACTAATCCATAACCACAGAAATGACCTCCATTCCAAAACAAACACTACATAAAATTTTAAAAGCTGGTTAGCCCAATATATGTAATATAGCGGCCGTAGTATAATTCAAACCAACCTTAGAAATTGTGACATATTGCATTTGGTCATTTATACACTTCTGTGTCAGCGTTAGCTAAGAACAAAGGTTGACAGCCGTTCAGGAGCTCATTCTGCCCATTGAGTATTATCACCAAACCATCCTGCTTTGGTGGTAATACTTGCTATTTACCAGGCAGCACCTACATAATAACACAAATATACTAATCTTACAGAATTTAGTTTCATTTTAAATGTCATAAAGAAATATTTGTGAATTTCAATATAGTTATTGTGGATTTCACAATGTTATAGCTCAGAGAAGACTCTAACCTTAGAGATTTGGCAGCAGTTGCATTTGAGAAGTGATAAACCCATTATATGCTCAGTAGATCTCCCCCCATCTGTTGACAAAATAAAATTATAGAAAATGTTGGACTGAAATCAAATGTTTTTAATAACCAGTTTTCTTCCCCCCCAACAATAAAATAAATCCACTATAACAAATAAAATGTAAAATGCACAACAGTTTATACAAGACAATTTTTAGTTTCATGGGAGATTTTGAAATTTTCTCTGTGGAGTTTCTCCAGGTACTTTCAGGCAGGTGTTTGTGCTATCTGTAAGGCCCTCTTGCTATACTGAATTTCATTTTGTGAGAACCTACTTAACTCACCCTGCTTAGTTAAATTATTTAACAAATTAATTCTGCTTTGTCTCTAACTGCTGCATCTGTGCTCCATAGCTAAGGAACAGAAAATGGGATAGTGTTGGAGCTGTATGCTTCATTAACCAATCGAGTTTAAAAGGCAGATACAAAATACAGAAAATATATGTTATTTTCTGACTTCTCATTAGGGCATGGTGCTGTAGGTTTGATTTTTGTCCTTCGATATGTCTCCTGTCTTTAGATCCAACAGAGACCTGGTGGAGCGTGCTGAGGCTTCTCTCCTGCCCACATTTCTCTTCCTCTGCCCAGGTGGTGGCTCTGGATGCAAACTTCTTCTGTGGATGCAGTATTCCCCAGTCTATTAATAAAGACATTGCCTTAGATGAATGTTTTGAATTGTCAGAAATTGCATAAGCCAAGGACATATCTCTGAGTCCAAGCATGCTCCTCAAATACTGCTAGAAACACTGCGGAATTTTTCTGACTGTTACTGGTGTCTGGGAGACACTTCTTCACCTGATCTGCTGATCTTAGTCTGGCTTGTGCACCTTTTATGGAGGTGTGCTGCGCTCTTCTTTGAATACCTTCAAGTAGGGTTTTGGTGAGTTTGGCACTTATTCCTATAGCCCTGACCTTGTGGTTTAGATTTGCTGCATCCTGTGTAAGGAATTCTTGTAAGAATTGTAAGCAGGTTGCATGAAATAATCCTTAATTCAAATCAGGATACAGTAAAATGCAAATCCATTTATTCATTTACAACATGCTAACGGAAATCACAGATACAGATGCTTAGAAAGAAATGCAAGAGGAAGAAAATCATGCTGAAACTACAGCTACCAAGGTCCAACTAGAAATGCTGCTCACCTTGTATTTGCCTGACTTGCAGTTGATACTTCCCTGGTGTATTTCTTTGTACACAACCTGCCTCTAAGGCTGTGCTCCCCAGGGACAACCCGCTCTCCGCAAACGATGCCAAGTTTTTATAGCTCATCCCTATCCTGGGGCCCTTTATATTCCTCCTCCCTTCTACCTCCCACCTCTCTACACATTATCTCCTTAACCTTATTCCAGGGATACCTATAATATGGCTCAGAAATGGGATGGTTGGACAGTGCGGCTAAGCTTTAATCCATCCAAAGAACTGATCCAGCCAAGAACGAAGCCAGTGGGGAATAAAAAAGGAGGAGAAGGCATCTCTTTCCAGCCTAATCCACTTCCTGACCCACTTTACCTGGCAAATAGGAGAAAAAGCCATACCTGCAGGGCAGGGAGAGTCCAGGGCTTGCTGGACCAAATGGAAAGGAGGGCCTGGATGGCCAACACAGGTTTGAAATGCCTTAACTTTTATAGATGTGAGGTATTTACACCTGAGCCAGTCACCTCAGGGTGCGTTTGTTACCAGTGGAGAGAAATAAGTATCACCACAGGAAGATTTCTCTCATTAGGTATCCTATATAGGTAAGACAAGTATCTTAATAGTTCAAATTGCTCTCTCCACACATGCCCATTTACGTCTTTCCATTGACAATAAAGGTATTCTGGGGTGACTTATACAGATTTGGATATCTGATCTTAGACAGCTGAAGCATTGGGTGAAACAGATCCTGAGCATGTCCCAACTGATGGACTTGAAACCCATCTGCATATTGGTAAATAGCTAAATGACACGAACCTATGTACAAGCTCCTTACTTGACTTGCCTCAATGGGAATCAGTTCATTTGAGGACACGCTAGACTAGATTCAGTAAGCTTTGGGTCTCAGTCTTCAGGAGATGTTTTTACAAGATGTTACACTTCAGATGCTAATGATCAGATATTTAATTCAGGGGGTCACACCAGACTTTTATTAGAAATTCAGGCTTCAGCCTAGTTGTCTTCTCCCCTGGAAGACACAGAGAAAACTATGATAAATTAAGTGTCAAGTGTGATATACAGATAAATGTTGCCATGAAGTGTGTTTGTCCAGAATTTAACCAGTCCTGTAAGCCAGCATATCACTGTAACCTAGATTTAGTAGTGGTAAAGTCAATTCAAAATGTCTTCCCTCTATATCTAAAGACCTGTCAGTCTTTTGTATGAGATCTGTGTGATTGTAATTTTTTGAAATGTATGAAACAATTTTAAAATTTCAGAAAACATTTTCTCACAACTGACTTGTAGGCAAGTGTAGTTTTCTACTGTAAATAGCATTGAGCTTAAGTGTCTTGTGTAATAAGTGTCTTGAGTCGCTTTAGCCTCCGCATTCTCAATTACACATTGATTTTTAGTGTAGTGGATAGATAAGGAAAAGTGAACTTGTTAGTGAAATCAAGGAATGCATCTAGTCTTTCCTTAATTCAGATCTGGACTTTCTGAAAAGCATTTAGCCTAACATTACCAAGTGTCACTTTCTACTTGTCAGCTGGAACCGGTGCGACGGTGGACTCTCCAGCTCCACTTTGCAGTTACAGTGACTGGTTTCTGAAGATAGAGAGTTCAGTCAGGTAGTTCACTCAGGGTGTTATGACAGCTGTATTCTTATTTTCTTCCCTGATTTCACAGCAGTCTCCCTAGATAAGGCTTTGAAAGACAGAGCTAATAGGATGCTTGTCAGCAACATGGCTTTACTTGTTCAGAAGCTGGGGGCACTTGTGTTAGATGATGGTGGTGCTGCTCCCAGCTTCTTTCATCTGGATATTCCTACGTCAGGGAACAACAAGTTGACCAGCAGTGTTTTGTGTGATTTCTGCAGGGCAACTTTATTCCTCTGCTTTGAAAAGAGGACAATATGGTGCTTTTAGCAAAGCTTTGGAAAGCCACGCCAGGGTGCAAGTTGTCCTTTCTCATTATCCCATGGGAAAATGGGGTTGTTGAAGCACCTAGTTGTGTGCTTCCAGTTCCCCGTGTTTGTCTTCTGTCTGATATGACCTAGTGCTGCTCAGCCTAGTCCTGTTGGCACATCTAACCTTCTCAGGAAATGTCTTTTGGAAATCAGAGCTATGTAAACTATCTACCTGTTGCCTCACAACCTTTGCTGAGGAGTTTGTTGATAAAGTTGCCCTTCTTCCTTGTCCAGTCCATCACCATCAGAAAATAATTTTAAAAGATGGTACAAAAAGGTTCCCATGAAAATTTTGCAGTATTTGATCACCCCTGCACTTCCATGATAAAACCAGTAAGATTGCACCGGTTTTTCTCTCAGCAACTGACAATTATAAAGGTAGACTTACTGATCTTATAGCATTTGAGTGATCTTGGCTCAGAAAAGTTGCTTATGATTGTATCATTTAAATGTTCCTGTTTCGTAACAATTTTCATACAAAGTGCAGCTTAGTAGCTGTAGGTGCATGGTTATTAAAAACAGAGGCTGTGATCTGCAGTATTTTCAATAGTACATGTGGCTTGCCAAATCTAGACAACTTACTCAAATAGAAAAATGCTTTTAGTTGTTTTTAATTTTGTTTCTGAGTTTGAGTTACACCAGTTAGGTACAATTAGATATAGTCTCTCTAGTAATGGCTATTTTAACCAATAATAACCCTAGGATAGAGTGTAACTTCTTTACTTCTGTTTTGCTGCCTTATATAATATATATTATATAATTATAAATAAGATTGCACAAAACATATGTAAAAAGAAAGATAGGCAGAATTTAAAATAAGCTTGAGGTTAAAACTTGCTTCACCAAAAACATGGTTTTGAGCTAAAATTGGCTGTATCAGAGTTGCCTGAACACTGTTGGGAAATACAGAACAGTGAGGATCCCGTGGTTGACACACTTTGCACATTTAGATGTCATTTGCACATATGGACTGAGGCCCAAGTGGTGGAAGAATTCTAGCTAGCACACGAATGAATAAATGATAAATGGTAAAACATAGCTGCTAATGGACTCTGTATTTTTGCTGTTGTCACTCTAATCCTTATTTAGCTGTTGTCTGTACATGAATAGTGGATATTTCTATAAAATCCCCCTTAAGTTCCATAGAGTCTTCTCAGAAGTGACTTTATATATAAAAACATTTCTTTGCATTTAAATTTTTTTTCATGCTTATAGGAGATCCACTTTATTACAGAAGATGAGGTTTAGTACACTTATTACCACATTATGTTGATCTCATCATTTAACATTGTACTGGATGTATTTCAAAATTCAGGTTTTAGATAAAGTTTCTTCCCTCCAAATATCAAAAGGCATTGTGATCAACATCAGACAGAAAAAATAAAGGAGAAGTATTCTCAAGTTCATGGAGAACAAAGTGTTAGACAGGAGTGACCATAATGCCTACTGAACCAGTCTTGCAAATGAGTAGTTTTACTTCAGGCTACAAAGAGATCGTATGCACTTGCTTATTAGTGTCTGTTGCCAATCATGCGTTACTCTGGACAATCCCAGAACATATGCAAAAGCTCTCCAGTCAGTATACATCACACTTGGGACACTCATTAAACTGGAAGATATCTTCTTTTTTGGAGTAACATTTCTTCTGTCTAAAATGTTGTTGTATATTCATCTGCAGTGACATTTATAAGATTGCCTTTTACATCTCCATCCCCAGTCATTTATTCTCCAGTCAACCACTAAGTTCATTCCTATGAGTCTGTTATTTTTTATTATGAGCTGCTTGTAAATCCATGAAAGCTTTTTATTATTTATTGTCATATGTGGTTGAAAGGCCAGCCTGTACCTTAACATGCGTAGCTGCTTCAGTCCAACAAGGGAGTGGGCCAACTCCAAACGAAGAATTAGGTGGACTGTAGGTGTTGGCCCATGCCTGCCCCTGGCAGCCCCAGGAAGTGTCCAATGCACAGGGAACACCTTTTTTATATAAAAGTTCCCCATCATATGGTCAAAATTACTGTTCTCTTCCTCCCTTGAGTGGGCACGTGGCTCCCTCAGAGGAGCGGTTTAAAGCCCCAGCTCCTCTTCCCCTACTCTCCCAGCTCCTCTTCCCTTACTCTCTCATGCCGTTGGCTTGAAACAGCTACGGGATTAACGATGAGATGGAAAGGAAGGAGTAGAGAGGGTGTCAGTAAAGTAATTTGATTTAGCTCAGGTGTTTTGGCTCCAAACCTTATTGCCGCAGCCACCTCGTGCGAGGTCTGATGGTGCTGCACCTCGGCGGGGAGCAGCTGGTGCCTTTCACACGTCATCAACATAATCGAGTAATGAGTTCAGGCAATGACACCCGTCCGACCCTGCCACCGCGCGGGGATTACACCCCTATCACTGCCAGCCTAATCTGCGGCCCGGGGGAGCACAGGTGTAACTAAGCACCTAATTTGGCCCTGTGGCACTGTAATTATTGGTGATGTGGAAGGTGGTTGGACCTGACACTTGAGGTGTGGAACCTGGGTGCGAGTCAGTAACCGGAATCCTCCTTGTTTTGACCTGGAAACTGAGCGTGTTTGGGACACAAATGTGAAATCAGTCCTTGTAATATGTTTGTCAATGTTTTCTGGACTTCCAGACTGTCTGATATAAATCTTTGCCTACTCTCATCTAATATTTGTATGTTCTTGCCTTTGGTTTAATAAAACAAGCATTTGATTCTGCAAGTAATCCTTCCCCAGATTTAAAAAAACCCCCAACTTTATCACACTGTCACGATGAGGGACAACTCAGAGAGATGGGACATCTTCAGGTTTGCTAGCAGAAGGTAACTGCTCTAGATGTCTCTACGCTGTATATCGACAGGAATTGGTGTAATCAACTACTCTCTCTGAGGAGGAGAAAGTGCTTTGGTTTGACTTTAGCAACTCTTGTTTTCCACGTTGTATCAATAAAACCCATAGAAAAAAAACATGGGGAGTCAGCAGACAGATAAGGCCCTGTGTAGCCACGTTGACCCCTCAGGATATGGTGTCATTTGTCATTGTTCTGGATATTACCTCTGCCCCTTTTTGTCAGAACAGGTTTCTTTCCAACATTGTTTTCCTCTCATTTCTTTAGTCCAGGAAATGTAGGGAAAATGGAACAAAGACTTCTCTATGGGAGCATGCTGGTTTTGGCTGGGGCAGAGTTAATTTTCTTCACAGTAGGCTGGTATGGAGCCGTGGTTTGGATTTGTGCTGGGAACAGTGTTGATGATAACTCAGGGATGTTTCAGCTGTTGCTGAGCAGGGCTTACACAGAGTCAAGGCCTTTTATTCTCCTCACACCACCCCACCAGTGAGGGGACACAGCCAGGACAGCTGACCCCAATGACCCAAGGGATATTCCATACCGTATGACGTCATGCTCAACCTATAATGCTGGGGGAAGAAGAAGGAAGGGAGGGGATGTTCAGAGTGATGGCGTTTGTCTTCCCAAGTAACCATCACACGTGATGGAGCCCTGCTTTCCTGGAGATGGCTGAACACCTGCCTGCCCATGGGAATGAGCGGGGAATGAATTCCTTGGTTGGCTTCGCTTGCATGTGCAGCTTTTAATTTACTTATTAAACTGTCTTTATCTCAACCTACGAGTTTTCTCCCTGTTAATCTTTCCATTCTCTCCCCCATCCCATCAGCTGATGAGCGAGTGGCTGGGTGGGGCTGAGTTGCCAGCGGGGGTTAAACCACAACCTTCCTTCTTCTTCCCCCAGCATTACATGCTGAGTATGATGTCATATGGTGTGGAATATCCCTTGGGTCATCGGGGTCAGCTGTCCCGGCTTTGCCCCATCCCAACTCCTTGTATCCCTCCCCCAGCCCACCCACTGGTGAGGTGAGAGACAGAAAAGGCCTTGGCTCTGTGCAAGCCCTGCTCAGCAACAACTAAAACATCCCTGGGTTATCAATGCTGTTTCCAGCACAGATCCAAAACATAGCCTCATACTGGCTATGTGAAGAAAGTTAACTCTACCCTGGCCAAAACCAGCACAGGTGTCTTCTGAACTCGATTTTTGGCTTTTTTTTTTTTTTAATAAACTGATTAGAGCACAAAAATCCTTGCCAATATATTAAAAGGAAAAATGAATCAAATTATGACAGACCTGTCATCCTGACAGGATCCCATGGAAAATAGTAGTTAATAAGGAATTTACAGGTGAGTTAAAATAATAAGATAATTTGCTCTCATAATAATTTGTGAAAAATATATAGACTTGATATAGTTTTGATAAGATTACAAATGTGTTAAAAGAACTAACAATGATTTCATAAAAGGCATTTGGCTAATATTGCATAATATTTTGATGAAGAAATAACAGTCACATCCCTATCACTATTTCAAATTGTAGTTGTTTCTGCTGGAATCCTGCAGAAATGTTTTTCCATTAGAAGCCTCCTTCCAAAGGCTAAAAGAAGTGGAGGATGCAGCAAGAGGACACTCTGTCCCACATTTGCCAAAGGCAGAAAACCCATTCTTTTTTATTTTATCTGACAAAAATGGAATTGTTTCCGAGTTCTTAAATTTCTTCTTGATTTGGGATTTCAAATGTTTTCTTTTGGAATAGCCTTTCAGTAGATCTACTTTGCAGTTATGTTAATGCTTGCTTGAAGTTTCCCTGTTCTCTTAGCTTTTTATCCTTTGAAACATGCATAGTTTGTATTTGAGTGCTAATTTTTATGGAAAGTACAGAAATATTTTCAGCTAAATGTTGTGGAAAAGAGAATTATTAAGGAGGAGGACTTTTACTGAAAATATGCTTAAAAGAAATTACTGCAAACATTGATGTCTGAAAAGAAAAAGTCTTCAAGAAGGACTGGAGGGTTTATGCCCTTACAGGTAGATCCACATTAAATGCCTAGAAATGGACATTTCCAGGAGTTGCAGCCCTGTAATATGATTGTCTACAGGCCAGGTATAGAGAGATATTACATTCTTAAACCAAAATTTTAATATTATTTAAGTAGTGGCAGTATAAATACAAGTGTTTTACCATTCATCCCCTGGTTTGTAAATGGCTGCGTCTGTTAATCTGGAAAGGTTCCTGTGCACAACCCCAGTCTATTCTAGGAGTCTCAGTGGAGATGACTTATTTCTTTTTGCCTAAGATACAAAAATGGACTTGGGATTGGGCTCCTAGTTTTGCCCTGAGCGCAGATCCTGTCAGATTCTCTGACTAGAATTTCCACTGTTCCCTTTTTCCTCCTTGGTACCATCTAACCTTGTCATTTAATGATTTCTTTGTTTCGGTTTGGCTTTCTTTTTTTTTGCTAAAAGTTCCCTAAGTAGCAAAAAAAGGTTGATCTGTACTTGAGCTGCCTTGCAGACACTCATGCATGCACACATACTAGAGCTGTGAGTGCCTCTAAAGGCATAGTTGTCCCTTCCCTCCCCATGGCAAACACATGGTGACAAAAGGGATCCCAGAAACCAGGAGAGACCTGGGAGAGATGGTTTGAGCAGTTGGTTGAAAATGTCCCTATAAGCTACTTATCTTGAAGAAAAATTGAAAACAAGCAATCTTTTTTTTCATTTTTTTTATCCTTATGTACAGTCAAAACCCCTCCCTCAATTAACAGATTGCAGAAAACCATAACCCTTGAGCTCTCTAGTTGTGTATGTGTTGCCTCATCACATTCATTATGGACTGACATGGAACTCAGAAGATATTCCTGACTAGTGTACTGGCCAGATCATCCATCAGTGAAGAAGGATCAGCACCCCTTGGGACACTAATCCCAGCCTACATGGAATGAGGTGTACATTAGTATGCTATCTGTAGCCAGCTCCTGCACAGGATCCATTACATGTCTGGAATTCTCTGTCCCAGCTGAATTTTTCCCGACATTCATAAGTGCTGCAGTAGGTGTCTGGCTAGCAGGTTTATCTCCCACAAGATAACTTCTTACCATTGAGGGTCTTACCAAGTTAAGGCATAAGCCTCTGCAATGAGGCTCTGACAACAGTGGAAGCTATAGCAATGGTGACGGTAGCTTACAACCTCTTTCCAAGGTATCCAGTTGTATGGATCTGAAGCTGGTGTCAATGAGCTTCATGGAGGAATGGCCAAGGAGGAGCCCTGACCACATACCTCTTGAGGGCTACAGAGTGAGCAGAAGCTCTTTCCAGTTAATATTGGTGTTCCCTCAGATGAAGATGTACATAAGGCAGCACGCAAGGGGAACGTGAGTCTGAGCATGACAAAAAGCACTGAGGTCTTAACAAACTTAGCACCTTTCATCTAAGTTATTTCAAGAGCTGTAGTCAGTGATCCAGAAGGTGTAGCCTCAGGGTGTAGTGCTCAAACATGAGAGAGGAGTCTTGTGCATAAACTTGTGGCTGGGAGTTATTGCGGAGTCCTAAACCCCATCTGTCATGACTGTGTGATATGGTTGATTGATAGGCTGATGAACATGGCATCCGGGGGACTCCTTGCAGGTGCCTCGGCTACGTCTAGCAACCTGAGCAATGAAAGGTGGAGGCTTGGGCACTGTGCTGTGCTCATCTGCCTGGTGTAACTACCATGTCATTAACCTGTCACCCTCTAAACAACGTCCTGCAGTGTGCATGGGCTAGGATGGGTTAAGGGCTGGTCCCCGGGAGTCTGGCGGCATGGCTAGAGGCTGTCATGCCACTTGCTTTTGGGTCAGAGAAGGGGTCTGACCTGTGTTAATTACGAGGAGAATAATACTCCCACATGACCGCTGGTTCTGCTCGAATAGACAGCTGAAAGATAGGATACCTTTTTCATTTCAGGTTTTTACCTCCTGGAACTCACACTGGGACAGCAAGGAGCTTGGTGAGGAGATTTGTACGGGCCTTCTGGTGCCTCACATGTGTGTGCTTTATGCTGAATCTGCTTTAGTTCTCCCTGGCAGTTAGTGGGAGTGAGGGCATGTGATGGATACCAGGAGGGATATGGTTGCAGAAGAGAGAAAAACCCGACTTACTGTCTGCTCTTCATGTTCGATTAAAACAAGAAGGACATAAGGGTTTAGTAGAGGAAAGAGAGACGGAAGGGACATTGCAGGAGCAGAGCTGGGACAATCTCTTTGGGTCTATTTGGAAGAAATGGATCAAGTGTTTTGTTGTAGAGGATATTTGTCCTTCTCTGACTTTTCTTCAAGCCCCTGGCCGCTTCCCAGAGTCCTGCTGCCTTCCTAGTGAAGCAGTCTCTTCTTTCTATGACTATTATTTGACAAGACCTGCGTGCAGGACCACTGGCCACCAGGCACTATTTCATTTCCTCTTTGATGGTTCTGTACAAAATAATGTATCCCAACAGCCATGGGCACTGGATGTATATGTATAGCTGTACAGTGAGACTGAAAGACCACTTTCCATTGTTCTGCTGCCTTTTCTGGGATTCACTAGTTCTGCTACACAGTGGGGGAAACCAAGTGCATCATTCTTAAACTTGCACAGCTATGATACTAGGATTAGCTTTGCCACAGGGCTTGGTCACTGCAGCATCCTGCCAAGACTGTCTCTTCAAGTATAAGCACACATGAAACTTCTAAGCCAAATCCTCTGGTGCTGATAGCTTTTAGGTGTCTGTGCTCTCCCAGCACCAGAGGAGATTTTTTTTTTAATTCCTATCCAGTTTTGTACACAAAAGTATATTCTCGGCTTGATGTTAGGACCGCTAGGCTGAAGGTAGCTTGGCATTGTGGCACCCTTAGGTACACAGAGCCCTTATGCCAAACCTTTCATGAACAAAAAGCACTCCAGGCTCTGAATTTTGCACGCAGGTAC
Source organism: Cariama cristata (assembly GCF_000690535.1). Classification (NCBI taxonomy): domain Eukaryota; kingdom Metazoa; phylum Chordata; class Aves; order Cariamiformes; family Cariamidae; genus Cariama; species Cariama cristata. Next base: position 35,758 of record NW_009633969.1, read on the forward strand.
CCATGTTAGTCACCCAGGTCCTTGTTTGTGCAAATGGGGTGCAATTGAGAGAGGACTTCCTTCTAACTAATGATGCAGAGCCGTAGTGCTGTTCAAGCATGATGTCACCGTAGAGGGACCCATAAACTGAGTCAGTTGTTTGGCAGATTGTGGTCTATGTAAATCCCTCTGTAAACTAATTATATGGCTACAGCTTATAAATTTTACAAGAAAACAATCTCCAGACTTGTTTTTCTTGTCGGTTGCAGATCTTGAAACTTAATTGTAGACGTTGCAAAACAAATCACCAGGGTTAGAAAGTCTATAAACTGTACTGTATTGCATAGACATAAATTTCCAGTACTTCTTTCCTTAAATACCACGTTAAGTTTTAGTCCATTCTTTCTTAGTGTTTGCAAGTAACACACACACACATGCACACAAGCCTAAATAAAACCAGTCCACAATGAAACCTTTCGTAAACGGGAGCATAAACTCCAGCTAGAAGTCTGCAAATGAAATATTTACATGTACTAGACGTCTTGTATCAGGAGGTGGTTCTCTTGCTGTTATCAGAAGTCAGCCCTTCACTCCCTGTGTCTGCTTCAAACACTTTTATCCCTGGCAGCACGAGGCTTGCTTCAAACACCCTCCTTGCTTGTCAGCAGGGTTGATGCACTATATTATAACAAGCATTCGCCGCAACTGTTGTTCACAGGCAGCATTTTTAGCTCTGCAAGCACAACCCATGAGATTCTCTATCAACATAATCATTATTTATCCAAGGCTGTCCCAGTAAATTGAGCCTAACTAGTCTTTCCTTGGGGTTAAATACAGCAGCTTTTCTTTTATAGTTGCTCTTGTAGAGAAAGCAGCATCCTCCTCAACAGTGGTAGGATCTGGACAAGGAATAAGCCTCACAGCTGTTGCATCGTCCTCCCGTTATGGCATTGGCTTATAGTCCGATTCTTAACCTAGGACTATCTGGCAGGGACACAGCCAATAACTGTGCATTATTTTCATTGTAGGTATATTTTAGTTGCACAGTTGTATCCTTAATGCTGCATCTCCCTTAGCTGAGGGATTGGTCACATTTAACTGGTTTGGTCAAAGCTGCTTCATCTTGCACAGGCAGCTCTCAGAGGCTCCCTGGAATCAGTAACTCTCATTTCTATAAAGAAAAAAGGTGAGTCAGCCCAGCTTTACCGTGGGACAGAGATGGGGCAGCTGAAGCTTTGGAAAAGTCTTGCAATATAAACTGGAGATCTGTATATATTGTCTTTTTACATTAAGAGATCCTGCAACAGATAGGTGTATACTAATGTAATTAACATAAATCAACAAAAACAACAAAGGAAATTAAATATCCTGGCACAATCATAACATTTTTTTCTTAAAAAATAGAAATTAAATAGAGAGTAAGAGGCAACAGTGGTGTTTCACCACAAAAACTGTATCAAGCTGGTCTGTGTGGCATTACCAGCCTGGTAATACATTCTCCTTGTCCTGTGCCTTTGTGGAAACTCCGTTTTTATAACTTAAATCACAATGGAGATGGCACATTATTATTACTACTACTACTACTACTACTACCACCACCACCACCACCACTACTACTACTACTACTATTATTATGAGTCTGACTTGTTTGAGTACCCCTACCTGTGAATGCAATACAGCAGGATTATTTTTTTTTTTTTTTTTTGTAGTGCATGGCCAATTTCTCATATGAAGGTTTGCTTGGGCACAAAAACTTCTAATTTGTGATTAAATTGTACTTCACATAATGCTGAGAGACTTCATGCGAGCAACAGTACTAATTAAGATAACAGTAATACTCATTTTTGGTTTAACTGTGATGGTGTATTTTTTTAAACTGATTTGTTGAATAAAACATGAAATTAGGTGATACTTGTATAATAATGGAATGGAGGTTGCAACATATCAATAAACTGTTTCACATGCCACTATTAAGATACCAATTTTGCCATGGCTTCTCCAGCCCCAAAACAATCAAGTGAGGTTATCCACTTCAAAAGCTAATTCATATAAATAGATATCTACTAAAATGTATACTGTATTCTCATAAGGTTCTCAAATATTGGCTTTAGTTCATTTTGGTAACTGTTTAAAGAACAATCCTTCTAAATGGAAAGGCGATGAGTGGGGCAACAAATTGAAGTGTTGGCTCTTATTCTGCTTTTTAATCAATCGGGAGTTTTCTAATTTTGAGGATAGTATTTTGTTTACCATTGCTATGTTAAATTAGACATCTGACATTTAGATAACTATCTATCTCCACTTACTTGCTATAATCTTTGTAGGGACCCCAGCATTTCCAAAAGGCAATTTATCATCCTACCTGTTTTGTTCTGCTATGCAGGGAGTGTAGATCTCTAAGTTTCAATGTCCCACATAAGATGAAAATAATTCCATCTTATCAGATATAGAGAGACCCAAAATGGCTCTCATCAGATCTCTGCTTTCTGTGAGGTCTGTTATACAAGATTATTGCCTGTTCACAAGGATCCTAAATAGCCCTTAAAGGTTTCTGCTGATCAAAATATCTTTAGTAGCTTCTCTTCATGTACTGACGACCAAAAGAGTTGCAAAACACACTCTGTAACCTCCGTTTTATTTCCTGAGACCCCAGGAAATACAGCCACTGAGACATGCATAATTTTTTGGCACATATATAGCATATAAGAGAAGATTTCTTAAAATAATTGTTTGGGCCTAATGATAATGTGAATGTTTTGATGAAAAGTTCATTGAAATGAAAAACAATCACTGAATTCTTTGCATATTTTATTTTTCTTTTTGATTTCCAACTCACACACATCTGGCATATTTTACATCTTTGCAATAAAACATGGTTACAATAGCTTAAGGAATTTATATATCCAAAATATTTCACCATGATCTCAAGATGAAATGAACTTGTCTTCCAGATGTTCAATAGTCTCCCAATTCTAAGCTACAAACTCAAGATATTGCTTACAGACGGGTGATGAATAACTTAATCATTACGTTGATCCCCATGATTCCGAATCTTATAAATACAAACAACAATGAAGAAGGAAATTCAGTGCTAAACTTACTAATACAAGGTGGATAACAAATAAGTAATCACATCAATAAATAATGATATGTTTCTGGTGCAAAGTGCCAATACAAAGAATCCATTATCTTTTTAAATAAATGACTGCAAGTGAGTGTAAATTCTGAGAAAATTACATTCCTGTTACATGCCTCATAGCCCTACTGACACAATATGTACATCTATGACAATACAGTCACCAAATATACAAAGAAGAAACATGAATTAGTGTATATACCCCTGGGTGTGTAATTTGATCAGTACAATGTGCAGAAAATTATTCCAATAGTTATCATTACAGAATTGTAAAACATGAAGTGCCTTAGTCTGAGTGGCTTCAGGTGAGATTTTCAGAAGAACTGAAAAGAATAACCTCAGTCACTTTTACAATGAAGCTAAGGCTGTCAAATAAACCAAGCTGCTCAGAGGGAAAATAAGGGAAAAAAACACTAGGGGCTTTCTTGCCCATGATTTTTATGCCAAATGCTAATAATCCAGAAGTATAGCACTTTCTCTGTATTGGGAGTCATTAAGCATTACAAAGCACTAAACTGAACTTCCTCTTTGCTCCCTTTCTGTCTAGTCTTTGAATTTAAAAGGGAGGAATTTAATTTCTATTGTATAAAGTATAAATATGGCAAATGATGGCTTTTTATCCAAATGCTTCATGAGCAGAACTCCACTTAAGAGGGGTAAAGTTTAGATTCAAAAAGTGAAAAACATGTGTTGGTGGAAATGTCAAAATTACTGCTTGCACCCAAATTCAACCCTTTAACACAAGCTGTACCCTTAGGCAGATCTCCAGTTTGATTTGTGTGAATGCACCTATTCCTTCAAGACATCAGGTTTAAAGTACATGCAAGTTGTAACTCCACAATAAAATTAAGAAACAGTTTTGTTCTTTATACAAGGTTTTACTTTTACAAAAGTATCCCTTTAAAGTTAAGATGTGCATCTGATGTACAAAGTATCAAACGTATTTTTTTTTTATCTCAGCTTGAAAAGAGGCTGGAGATGGGATGCATGTTAGGTTCAAAGCCTAAACATGGAAATAACTGGACACAAGGTTCCCCAGAATTTTCAAAAGTCTCTTGTGACGCATCCTACTACCTTTTCTCAATAAACAAAGATATATGAAATAATTACCAAAACATCTCCTAATTCATATAATTTACATGATACAAGCTTGCTTTTCAGCAGCTGGTGTTCAGTTGTGAAAAAACACACAAAGTAAAATGGTTGCTGACTACAATGTACAGCTATTGCTGGGTGTAATGGAATGTACAACGGAGGTCAATGCAGACGTGGTTTTCCACCAGAGACTACACCTTTCATTGCAGCACTTGTGCTCTCAGCTTTACCTGGGCTTTCAGTTCTTCATTCCGCTTCAGTATCTGTTCTGATGTTCATAATGCCACCGGTTAAAATCTATATTAAAAGCTACGATGCTGCCAGAAGCCATGCCGGTAATCAGAGTTCTGAAAAAGAAAAGATGGTTCTGTTCATCCTCTTTTACCTTTTCAAGCAATAGTTTACCAGTAACAGTAAAAAAGCTAAAAGAACGAGGCACTTTTTGCAACACTGTCTGAAGATTAAGCTCATGGGTGGGATTCAGTTTGTGATGGAGATGCGACATTTAGGTATCAACATATGAGCCTAATTTCCATGTTCCCATTACGGTCAAGGGAGATGTAGAGGTCTATTCAGTCGCCTTCACATAGATAAAAGCGTCATGCCATTTGAGATGCTCTCACATACCCTGCCTCCCGTCCAGCTGCCTCTCCAGAAGGGTGTGGGTCTTCACTAGGTCCTTTGTCATATGTGCCACCCCAGGTACCTACCTCAGACCTCCGAGGTATCTCAGTACTAACTAGCTATGGGTAAGCCACCAAATTAGTCCCTAATCAGTACCCTCAGTGCAGCCCTCCACAGGTTGTAGCAAGTAAATAGCCATGGTTATTACACGTGCTTATTCCTGTAGCTCACATGAAGACACCTATGCCAAAACACCTTCACTCAGATGTTTTAGAACCCAGCCACCTAATTATAGGCACCTCGTGCCACAGAGGTGCCCCAGGATGGCTGGCACGTCCATGCTGGCTGCAGGACCTGTGGTGTGCTCTGCGCTTGGGGCTGCAGTGGGGATCAGCCAGATATCCGAGGGTCCCCCAGCCAGAAGGAGATGCCTCTGCAAAGACAACTGAACTGATCTCTTAATCATAAGCTGATCGCACCTTGGTACTCCTAAAAAGCCTCATATTGAAATGTAGCCCCATATTTATGTTGTTCTAGTGGCAATAGTCGAGGTGTTTTTTTCCAGTTATCACATATCCTCTATTTCTAGTAGCTGAGATTTAAAATTGGATTAGATATCTATCACAATCTCTTTCAAACCATACAAAAGCTGTTCTCTGCTTAATTATATGACTAAAGCTAAGCAGGTCCTTAAAGCACTTTGCACAACTGAGGCTTCCCAGCCTGGTATTGCAATAAGGGATAGAGAAAACAGGCTAGCTGAAATTTTTTGCAGTGTAAATAAATCTCTTCGAACAGAACACAGTACTGTATACATAACATGGCAAAACTCCAGAAGCGAATAGGCCTCTTCCAGTAAGTCAGCTTCAATGAGACTAAGTTTGAGACAAAAAAACTTGTTTTAAGTCATCTACTCATACATTAGCTAATTAGGTACATATTTTGTTCATAAGTGGTTTTGTTGCTTTACAAAATGGGTACATAGCATAGGAATGCTGAAAAGTGTAAGAAAAATAAACTGAAATGAATGCTGTATGATTTTTCTAACATCCTATGAATTCTTTGCATGTCATGAGTTTATATATTAATAAGAAATATAAGACTGATGCATGATGTAAACAGCAAATCCACTCATAACCCTGCATAAATGCAACATATAGGCTTACATTATAATCACATTACAAGAGAAGACTAAGGAACCAGGTTCATGTATCTTTTACATTTACAGTGTGCATTTTAGTGCCACAGCAGTGACTGCAAAAATCTAGGCTTGTACACTGGATCTCCATCTCTCAAGAAGGTCGAAGGAAAGGACCACACTCACTTCTGGTAGATAGATCCACCGATAATATTACACATTATAGTCTAGGTGCAACCCCAAGAAGTTCTCAAGCTCTGCATAGCTGAAAATCAGAAATGTACCATAAACCTTGGTAATTGGTTTTAAGGCATTGGTTAATAGGCATTACTGCACTCTGATCCAGTCTGACTATTCCTGTGTTCTTAAGTTAATGTAATTTTTCTCATATTTTCCTAGCTGAGTCTCTGGCTTACTGACTTCAACGATATAAGACCTCACCTTAATGCTAAGCACTTACGCTATGAGACTCAAGGATCAGAAAAAATGCTGAATCGGAAAAAACAACAAGATAGCAACAAGGGTAATGGTTTTGTACCACATCCTATTAACCCCTGCGTACGATAAATTCATACCTTGAAGTTCGTTGAGGTGTATATGCAATTTTACCATTTACATACAAATATTAATGACAAATTCACCTCTGATCATGAGACAGATCCATAGCTCTTATGCCAGCATCACAGCCAGGGTAAATATAGAGCTGCTTGAAGTCACAGGCCTGCCATACTTCCACTACACCGTTGTCTCCCCCTGTCACCAGGTTCTGCCCATCGCTGCTCAGGAGGATGGCCTTCAGGAGAAAAAGACAAAACCCAAGCACACAGTTAGCTTTTATGGAAATGGGCTAATATTACAAAAATTTAATCAACTTGTAAGCATTTCTTTTGCTCTGCCCACTTTAAATTTGAAGAAAGAGGCTCCCACTCCCCTTTCTCCCCAATGAAAAAATAAACCTACAAATTTTGGATCTCCAAATTTTAAATAAAACAACTGTGTGGTTTTAAACATGATATATAACCAAAAAGCTCTTTAACTGAATCTGCCCTGCCAAGACTTGAGTTCAGCACACGGCATTTCGATGTTTGTCCTACAATACTTGGTGCCATCACTAACACCTAAAGCAGAGCAGCGATCTGCATTCCTAATGCTGCTTCAAATGCTGGTGACAGAGCAGAGCCCTGAAGGCATGAATTCATGTCTTGGCTAATAAATGAAGAATGGACTCTTTTGAGAGCATTTTGTTTTAAGGAAGGATTTCCCATTGAAATTTAATTCCAAACAAAAATTCCAGGAATTGTGTGGGATCATAAATAATTTATTCTTACTTATTCTGGAAAAGCTCACGTGCTTTTTTGCATTTGGAGATGGAAACAAGAGGCTCTGTGTTTGAATATGACTTAACCAGGAGGCAGCAATTTTACATCCATGACTTTCTTTAAACTACATGGCAAATAAATTCAATTTATTTTAATAAATAACGGTGAGACACAACAAATGTTTGTTTGTATTTAGATTTACCCTGGTTGAATCATTGATCTCCATCTGAGCTAAGAGTTTGCCATTAATGCTGAAAAAAAAACGTTCATAGTAGATGATGCAGTGACCTTCACTAGATACTGAAATTAAGCGAGGATACAAGCAGTTTTCTGTTCCTTCCAGGGCTCTCAGCAAATCTCCAGTAATTGTGTGTACCAGACAAGGACCTTCTGTATATGAAAACATAATCCATCATACATTTGCTGCTTATGCAAACTATATATGCTGTGCAGAAAGGCAATGCATAATACACATTTATATCCCATTAGTCCTGCATAGATAAAAGAAGATGCAATGTTCGCTTAAAGAACTTAAAATACGCAACAGAAAAGGAAATGCAAGAGTTAGCGTATTAAGAAAATAGATACAACATGCCTAAAAGTGGTGGTTTATTATTTACTTAAACTGGGAGGAGTTTTCGTTGATCTTCTAAAATATTCTTTCCTCTTTCCAAGCATTCAGCCTCACTGCTTTCCTCCAACAACATGAACTCTCTTTAGCCTGCCCATTCACATTAAACAGATGGGGCCCTATCAGTGACTAGTAGGAGCAACTCCCAGAGGGCATATAATCGTATCACTGCCTATTTCTCCTATAGACAATGGCAGTTCCTGTAGGTCCGCTCCCCCAATGAATATATTATATGCATAGATTTCACTCCTGAATTGTTTTAACAATGGCAGTCATTTGACAGCCCACAGAGTTACTATGATATCTGGACTATAAGAGCTTTTAGGAGACCGCAGTATAACTCCATTTACTCCAGAGAGATTTTAATATGAGATTTTAATGTCTTTTTATTACTGCTGATGAAAGAAGAAAAAACCAGTTATGAAATCTACATTTTAAGATGCAAAACTAGGCTATTTCCATTTCAAGATCTACGAGAAAAGTTCTTTTGAAAGTGAGATCTGTATTCCTACTAAGAAGAAGAGTCTCTTCTGTGATAAATGTAATGAGTCACGGTAAATACTAAATGTTTTCCTTTATGAATCACAGGATACTCCTGGACAGCACAGTAATCCCTTCCTTATACAACTGGCTTATTCCCCTGAAAGTAAATTCATACTGGCAGACTCAGCCACCTCACGTTAAGCCCTTCTAACTTCTCTAAAATTCACACAGCAGCTGGGTTTGCCCAGGTAGAATGAATCACAGCACCAGTGCATTCATCTGTGAGCCCTCTGGTACAGGTTTTTATCTGTGCTTGCATAAAGACTTATGCAGAGACCTCAAGCCTGACTGGGTTCATGGGATACGATCACAACAGAATCAATTTATCTTCTCAAATATTTGAGTTTCGGCTTTGGAAATACTGAAGTGCTGGAATGTTATAAGAAGTGATGCTTCCACTTCTAGAATAATTACCATGTTAGATTTTTCAAAAGAAAAGTGTAATACCTTCATAGCTGAGTGGTCATGGGCAGGAAAAGGCACAAAGAAAATCTGATTTAGGATGCTACTGTAAAGACATACAGACTGACTGCTCTCTTTTGGGTTTGTGGGATAAGAACATGCAAATATCAACCTGATGCACAGGGTTTTTCTCAGAGGAGTCCTATAGGTGCTGTCTCCCTGCCTCAAAAGGTTCTCGAGTGCTGTACGTGCTATGGCAGTGCCGCAGCCGGCTCCGCAGGGACAGCCTGCACAGGAGGGAGCACCGGCAGCGCTCGGGCAGGACGGCAGAACGATGCAGCACTGCCGTGAAAGGCAATCTAAGAAAGTGGAAAGGAAAATGAAGAAGCAGCTTTAAAACAGGTATCTTGTTGGAAACCAGCAATAAAAAATGGTTTTCTCTCTGCGTGTATCTATGGACTAGAGTTTGAAGAGGAAGAACGTGAGAAGAGTAACTCAGGGGACAGACTGGGCCTCCATTCCTCTTGATCAATTACAAACATATTCTGGATTTGATGTAAAAGTCCTTGGTTCTCCAGTAGCCTGTATCTCCCAGGCAACTCGTGACAGGACAAGAGGGCATAGTCTGAAACTGCGCCAAGGGAGGTTCAGGCCAGAAATGAGGAGGCATTTCTTCAGAGAAAGGGTGGTTAAGACATTGGAATGGGCTGCCCAGGTTGGTGGTGGAGTCACCATCCCTGGAGGTGTTTAAGAAAAGCCTGGACGTGGCACTCAGTGCCATGGTCTGGTTGGCATGGTGGTGTTAGGGCAAAGGTTGGACTCGATGATCCCAGAGGTCTTTTCCAACCTCATCGATTCTGTGATTCTAACACTATATAAGTTACCAAAGCATCATATACTTCATGAAGCAGAAGATAACTGAGTACAGATTCCAGTTATTTTAATAAGAGGAAATTTGCAAAAAGATAGTTGGAAAGGATACACTATTACAACAGGAAGAGTGTATAAAGCTGCCTTAAAACATAAGAAATGGCAGTGCTGCAAGAAAAAACTTCAGGTTCAGTGTCACTGTACATTTTTTTCATCAATGTCTTGACTTCGCCTGCAACTGTTGTACAGTATGTCATTACAAGAGTTAATGACCCATTAGGATTTCCTGTTAAAAATGCCTTTACTCAAAAGTTTCACACTCAGCTTTGAAAATAAATGTTGAGCTCTAAGGCGGTATAAAAGACGATAACCCAGGAGCTCAGCTGTGAGCAAAAGTGGGTAGAACAAGCATCACATCCTTTTTACCCTCAGAAGCAGCAAACTTTTTAAAAAGGAGTACAAAGATATCCATGGGGATGAATAAAACAGGCATTGCTGTATACAGAGAAAGTAAGTAGCTGGATGTGGATGTAGGAGTGGAGTGGAAATGAGATAGGAAGATATATAAGGAAAAAGAACCTTAAGGAAGGACAAGGGCAATATAATGAAAGGAAATAAGAAGGGAGAAGAGATAATGTAGCACAAAAGAAAGCAAGAGAGAAGGGGGAGGAGGGGGGGGCAAACAGGAAAGGAAAAGAGAAAAAGACACGCAGTTTGCCAAATTAAGAAGCTGAATGAGAGGGCAGTGGGGGAAGAAAAGTGGAAATAGAGCTAAGGGGAAAAGGAGAAGGTGGGCAGAACAAGTAAAATGGAACAAATGAAGGAGAAACAGAATAAGGAAAGATGAAGCAAACACTCATTGAGGTGGGTGCTTAATTTATGTTGATTACCAGTTACACAGGAGACCGCTGCAAGTTTGGAAAGGTACTTTGAACATTTGTATTAGCGATTATTGGATACTCTGGATTCCACAGATAAGTAACAGGGAGAAAGTGTGAACAGATGGCTCAAAAAGTTTAATAGAAGAGAGGTAACAACAATCCTGCAAGCTCAGTATTTGGTATCCACTATAAAAAAAACCTACTGGATGAAATGCTATCCACAGACCCAAAACCAAGCAAATTGACCCTGCTTCCCTTGCCAAGGAGACTGAGGTCGGTCCTACAAACTGCCATGCAATTGAGATCAGGGTGGAGCACTTGGAGCTGCCCCTCCCCTAAATACCGGTGTCTATCAACAGGTTTCTTTAAAATCACTAGATGTCATTACGAATTATTGTATAAATTTTTATCAACTACTCTTCTAGATCTGGGGGGGAAATAGTAGCACAGGCTGACGGTTGGAAGGAATGATCAACTTAATTTGTCTCTAAACATTGTAAGTCCAGATAGTAAGTAATAACGTTCAGAGTAAGCTGCCGCAGATTCCCCCAGAATTACAGCACATCTTAGTACAGCGGACTTTGGATAATTAAAGTGTACGTGGCTTGAAGGAAGACTGAGAAGTACCACTAAAAAAGGCTCTAAAAATGTTAAGACCTAAATCATAAAAACATTTCTGACCTTTAGCACCACTGATAACGAGTCCCAGCTCTGCACAGACCGACACGCAGACAACTTCATGGTCATGACCAGTTAGAACAGCACGAGGAGCTGGATAATCGCCTATTAAAAAAAAATACAAGAAGAAAAACAAAAAAGGAAGCAACAGAGGAATGCCAAACCAGACCTATTTTATCAACAAGAGAACTTTGCTGTAATTTGCCTTAAATCAGTAAGCACCAGAGAGATGCAGTGTGCCTAAGTACCTTATACTTAGGTTTCTGAGCAAAATATATTCAGATATCATAAAGTTTCATAAGCACAGCTTCCCAATGCATTAATTCATACATTAACAAAAAGCAAACTTTTTTTTGGTTTAGAAATTATGGACTGTGTGCTGTTTACAATACACAAATGACAACAATACATTGCTGGTTTATGACCTAAAAATACTGAAAATATGTATTTCAGATAAAGAACACAAAGTGTGGTGGTATTAAAAGCAGTTGTAGTGTAAAGGTCTGCTGTTGAACATATATGTCACTAGACTTCTGCTGGGAACCTAAAGAGTAGCTTGAGGATGTTCCTGTACTAATGATCATAATTTGTTTTGTGAAACGGGGTAGGAAAAAAAGAAAGGAGGAACAGCACTGTACTAGAAAGATACTACTGTTGCATAGACGTTATTGATTCAGAGACACATTGAATACTTATAGATTAAAATTATACCTAAAAATGGCTATGAGTATATATCATTTTATATATATCACTATGGATACCTATGCCATTTTTATAAAATTTAATTTATTAACGCTTAGGATAGACTACTCCCTAAATATTTATTTATTATATTCAGGAGTGAAATGTATTTTATTTTGGGTTCAAACAAGTAGGCATTTATGGAGTGTTTATATGACCAATAGCAACATTTCTGTTGTTTCTAATAATAACAGACGCTGACATCTTAACAGTGAAACTCCTATATGCAGCAAGGAATTGCTCAGTATTTGATAACTGCTTTGCCAGGTAAAGAAAGTTAATCAGTAACAAAAAAAAAATAGCCACTTGCTAGATAACACAGATTTTACCTGGTTATATTTACTCTGCACAAATGAAATACAGAAAATTGGGAAATTCCAAAGGACTGGAGCTCTGCCAGTGTAGTTCAAATACATAAAATGGATAAAATAAATGACTAGGGAACTACAGATGAATTACTGTAACATTAATCCTATGCAAAATAACAAAATGGTTAATCCACAGTTCTGTCAACAAAGAACTGGAAGAAAAATCTCATTACTGCCATGCTGTACTGGAATGGGAGTCTTGTCAAGCAAGCTTCTTATCTGTTTTTGACAGGATGACAGGTGAAGTTGATAAAGACAGCTATGTTAAAATGGTCTCCATGTATTTTTTTCAAGATATTTGTCTTAGTAATACAATGTTTTGATTCAAATCTGTTTTATGTAGAACTGACTGTGGACAACATGGATGGTAGAGAAGCTGGTTCTATGACAGATCTTAAAATTTTTTTGGTCCATAATAAGGTATCTACTATGAGCTACATATTAGGATATTGGAAATCAGGGTGTCCAATTAGGAGCTGGGAATTGATTCTTGATTAAACACTAACCAATAATGTTATCTACAGGATAATATAAAATCTTTGCTGGTAAGATATGGTTATATATAAAACTGATACAAAGATTCATGGGCAACTGTATAATGAAGAGAGAAAGTCATTATAACATTCTCTGCATTGCCTAGTTAAATGAAAAGGTAGTAAAATGAGTTTTATTTATTTTATTTATCTTGACTGCAGCCAGGTGGAAGGTTGACGTTCCTGGACGAGCACAAGCTCTGCTCACTGGACAGGAGATTCTGTTCTGTAAGGCAGTGAGACAGAGAAGGATTTATGGAGCCAGAAAGGAAAACTCCCTCAACGTTAACTTTCAGTGCAATACTAGCAAATAGGAGTCAAGAACTACCTTGCCACTGTAGACCGGAAAGATTGAAGTCTCGTACCCACATTTACAGAAATGAGCTTAAAGGAGGGTCACACAACTGATATAGAGAATAAAACAGAAGGCTGTACAGTGTTTAAAAGTGTTTTCTCTCTTCACTGCCCAGGCAGCAAAGCAGTGACTTGATCACTGTATCTGGGAGTCACAGGCATAAAAGATGTCCAATAGCCCAGAAATTTATCTAGCAGCTAATGGCACAGCGAGGTCCAACAGGTGAATGGCTGCACACATTTCAACCCTGCAATAAAATGCAGTTTCCTAACTGGAAAAACAGTTAAACACTAAAACAAATTTAAAGAGGAACTACCTCAGTAGTTAAGCAATATTGCATGGGTTTCTGAAAGATATGCATTAGGAATGGAGGCTTGGATAGACTTTTCTGGGTCAATGAATTTAGGGGTTTTTTTTATTGCAGACACTCACATCATATAAACCTGTTAATAAATTACTTAAATGGCTATCTGGGTATGTGACTTGGAAGGATGTTCCAGACTTTTCCTACTCTAAAGGACAGAAATACTCTGATTTTCAGTCTGGATTTACTCCTGTCTACCTTGTATCTCTTTGGTCTTGTGTCAGCACTGCCCTTTCGCTTCAGGTCTTCTCCCTCTCATGTTTTCCCCACTCACGTACTTACAGAATAAATTAGCCCTCTTGGTCTTTCCTTTTGACTCTACTAAAGAAACCAAACACTTATAAACTTCCTTGAAGTCATGGGCTTGCCATTTTTTAGTCATTGTAGCAATCCATTTCTGTGCCTGTCTAGCTCCAAGTTCTTTCTTAAAACTTGGGTAGCCAGAACTGTATATAACAATAGCTCTTGAAAATTCAGTGTGAATCTACAGTATTTCCTGCCAAACCCTAATGTCTCCTGTCATCAAAACTTTAATAATGATTCCATGTATTTTACTCTCTTTCTGAACCAGCTGAGAACTACCAACCATGGATTTGTGGACTTCAGTTTCGGACCCAATAGTAGAAGGTGGGTCAATCTACCTAGTCTTATCATTGCATTGTACAGACACATTAACACTTTCCTATCTGTAATGAAAACAGCTACCCCAATAAAACCTACTTTCCCAAATTTTAATCTAGCCTGCAAGAAAAGAATTTTTCTGGTCTGGAAATGGAAGATGTGAACTGAAAACCGGGCTTTACTGCCAGGGAAGGATGGATGTTGGAAGAAACAGAGAAAGACGCTTCGTGTATCCCATCAAAGATTAGCTATATTTTGAGATTCAGATTTTTATAATTTCCCATCATTGTTGCTGTTGAGAACCCCATCTCCTTTTGAGGTTTTCTTTTCTCCAAGTTCATTACAGAAAAGTGAAAAAAAAACGCTACTCAACTAAATTCAGAATTTTCCACTTTGTTTTTTTTTTTTTTTTTAACTTCTGTATGTCCTACTAGAAAAAAGAGGAATTATGCTCAAGGGTCATCTTGGCTTAAGCTCCGATTACAGAAGTGTACACAGTAGTGTCCTCAGACTGCAACGGTGAATGACTGAATTTATTAGATGGTTAGAAACTTTTTAAGGGAAAAGAAATAATGCAATTTTCAAAAGGACATTTTCCTCAGTGTTTCCTAGAAAAACACTACAATATCATGAAACTGTAAAATGTCACAATATGAAAAAGAAGCATATTTAATTGGCTTCTTGATGTATAAAGGAAAATGCTTCTAAGAAACAACTGCCCTGAAACATAGATCTTTGAGTCTTGTTTTTCAGTAAATACAAATTAATGGTGGAATATCATTATTAGGAGTAACATTCCGACAGTGATTGAAAATGGGATTTTTCCCCTCAGGGCTCAAATTAAAAATTATTCAGTGACACTTTCTACAGGAAAAGCTGTAGCATGAGGAAGAGAACCTCAGTCATATTACATTTTATTGCTAAGGACAGAAGTTGTGAACTCCAGGAATCATTCAAAATCTAGCAAAATATTCTGTCACTGTCACATCAGCACTGATGGATGCAGCCAGAGGTCAAAGGCTGCAGCTCTGAGGGAACTGCAGGTGAAAATATCCTATCTATGAACTGAGATACCATCACTGTAAACTCCCTGTAATTTCCCCAAAGGAGCACCTTTGAACCGAATTACTAGAGGGCAGAAGGAAAAAAAAATAGTAATCTGCGTTGTATTTCCAAACAAGATTTTCTACAAAGTCTAAAATAAAATACATCTTCCCTTCCCTCTGTAAAACATAATGCTTAATACTATTGTAAGATTCTTCTGGAACAAATGGTGCTCTCACATGGAAGAAAGAGGAAGAAAAGAAAGAGAACAGATAGTGTTACTATTTCTGTCATATTGTCCTTCTCCAGGAATTACGTACAGATTGCTATGGGGACCTCACATGGTAAGGAAAAACAAGAGGAAGAAAAGAAAGAGAACAGATAGTGTTACTATTTCTGTCATATTGTCCTTCTCCAGGAATTACGTACAGATTGCTATGGGGACACATCTAGGAGTCTTCTGTATAAAGAATCATGAGAGCACAAGGCAAATTCCAGCTTCCATTTCATCTCTGACTTTGATGGAAGCAAGTAGGAGGCTATAGCTGAATTATTTGTCAAAAATAATTTACTTTTCTATTTACTTTACTATTAGCACTTTTGAGGGGATACTCATCAGAAAAAAAAAATCTTAGAAAATACTATGGCTCTCATGGACGTGAAAATGTAATAGCCTTGAATTTTTACTGTCAGAAAAAAAAACATTCTAGAGTTTGATGAAAAGGTAAGGCTATGACCCAAAAATAGGAGTATTTCAAACCAGGAAATCGCCAGGAATAGTGTCCACAACTTGAGGGAGCAATGGCTGTAAAAGAAAGATTGCTGACAGAAAAATATTCATATATTCAAAACGTTCTCACCTCTGGCAGAACTGGTATATTTGCTGAGGAATGTGAGCAGCACAGTATATATCTACAAACAATTCACCCAGGTGAGTGGACTTTCAGGTACCTTGCACCTATCCAGACCCCAAAAGGAAAAATAGAGTGGAGGAGAGGAGAATAAGGATTTGCAGCTTCTCTTCATATTTCTTCCACTAAATTCCTTTGGGAACCTTGGCAGGTTGCTGAAC
>NW_009633969.1:52182-65383 GCF_000690535.1 Cariama cristata
GTACAGCTCCCATGGGATATGCAGAAAAACAAGGGCACAGACATCAGTTGATAAAACGCCAGATATAACCGCATTAGTTCAGGTGTATTATTGGCTCGTTTAACTTTGCGTAGCAGTCTTAGGAGAGAGATGTCTTTGGCTACCAGAGTAGAGACAGTAAAAATTACACACTAGTTTCCAAGGAGCAGAACAGTGCTAAGATACCACATTTTAAAAATTAATACCTAAATTGTACAAACTTACAAGTGCCATAATAACTCTTGAAACAGGCAAAGCAGATTGCATGTGTGCCAATATGCTTGTGCAGGACCTGCAGACAGCCGTTCAGTTCACTTCGTACAGAACAGACCAATGGCTATTTTTAAATATCTGCCCTTTCAAGGTTGAACTAAGGTATGTTATAGGGTATTAAAATGTAGAGGGATATAAAAGAATAAGTGAATATTCTGAGTCCAGAATAACTACTCTTTCAAGGTACAAACTCACAAAACCTGCAATGTTCACAATTTTAAATTGTTTCAAAAATATGCTTTGTAAAAGGAATACATAAACATATTACTTCATGACAGACTTAAAAAAAAAAGTGTAGATTAACTTAACAAAGATCCTTTATGGTAGCACTTACCCTCCCTTTTGGGTACATAGAGAATACACTCACTGGGATAGGATGAATTATTAGTACCTCTGAGGATTATGTTATAATGCTAAAGAAACCCAGCTTAGGGCTGATAGACACAACATTTTCCAATGGTCAACACAGTTCCCGTTAGAAAAAGCAGGGTTAACTTTCACACCTCTTGTGACCATCCTCTTGGAAGCTACAATAGGTAATGAGAAATGTCAAGTCCCAAGATCAATGAAATTTCAGGCTCTAGGGACAAAACAGGAATAGCATTGATCCTTTTAAAGAACACCAGTCAGAGGGTGAATGTAATATATTGCACAGAGAGGCTCAAGAGGATAAGCGGCCAAGTCCAACATACTTACCTGACAAAAAATTCAATCAGCTTTTAGCACAAGCTGCCTACCCTTCCCTTCTTTCATGTAGGAGTCTGATTCCAATTAAAGTGTGCAAATTAATTTTTATCACTTCCAAATTAGTTTCTGAATTTGTGTCTGTTTCAGATAAAAGCATCTGTCCCTCACTTTTCTGCAATTCTATCATCCACTTTGGTATCTGTTCAAAGACTTGGAGATAATTCTCATTTTCAAAGTCACTTGTTTGAAAGAGACATTCAACAAAGCAATCATAAAAATATAAAAATAAAACAACTATAACGATACATGTTGAACTCCAGGGCATATCATGTACGCTCTTTGCTCCTTTTTGTAATGACTAATACAGTTGCTATGTGAGAAGAAATTTGTATACAAATTAGCGCTCATCTAAAACAAATCCCTATATAACACAAGAGGAAAAAAAAATCAAAACACAAATTGTCAAACTCCATCACAATAATTTTTCTATTCAGTCTCTTAGAACTGCAAAGATTTACATTTGCTAGATCACTTCAAAGAATTAAAATAAGCAAACTATGTCCTTTGCATGTGCTGTGTCTTCCTAAGAGAAAACAGATTCACTGTTCTCTCAGCTGTAGCAGATTTATATAATGTGGTCATCAACTTAACAAGGTGCAGATTCAGATTACCTATTTCAGATGGGTAATTTTGGCTGAGAAAGTAGGTATCAGACCCTGGCAAGATGACTAAGCTTCATTCAGTTCATTGATTTTCCCAAAGATGGTACTTATCTAAGCAAGGATAAAGAAAATAGGGGAGGCTCAAACATACATCAAACCCTGCATTCAACTGCCCTTCACCCTAAAGGAATTCATGCCACATCTCCCACTTTCCAGGAGCATCCCCAGGCACCAGCCGCTAGTCTAGGCTGGAAAAGGACATTTTCTGTCACCGCTATTGGAGCCCAGCCACTGCATCACCATGAAACCAATTTTTGCTGGACCAAAGAAAGAACAAGTAGGGAGAAGATTTGCCCTATATACTGCTGTTGAAAGTATGCAGTTTTGCTTCCTGACTTCTCGATTTCTCTCTCTTTCTATCCAATGATCATGTCACATAAAGTCCATAAACCAGAGGAGAGAAAAGAATTTTGCTTTTCACCAAAGCTCACAGGGGGGCCTCCCACTTTAATTCATAGCCTGATAGTCTGCATACGCTTGTGAATATGGGAATGTGGGTTTGAATTCCCCCAGTCTCTGGAGGCTAAGAATTTAGTCTCCTGCTTCTTGGACAAACATTCTAACCAGAAGGTTTTTTACAAGTTATTTTTGAAAGCTACTCCATGGAAAACATTGTATTTAAAAGCTGATAAAACTTCAATCTTCTCCCAGCAATTCTGAGAAGTGTCCAGAAATTGAGACAAGTGCAAACTGAACCAGAAACTTCTTTTTGATACTTATTGTAGAATAAAAGTGGTAAATTAATAAATGCATTGATTGGAAAAATTATTTTAAAATTATGAAATGAAGCTCACCATGCTCTTACAGGCAAGTTTTCAGCTACTGAGCTGGAGGAGCCACTTGCAAGAGTCTTATCCAAGACACAATTTTTCTCTGTTCTCTTCTTTAAACCAGAGCTGGTTCTGTATTTCCCACAGACACAGCTGAGGTGACCCTCCGAGCACTTGCCCACACAGGCATTTCAGCAGAAGGCTCTACACCAGTCCCACAGGTTAGGTTATTGACACACCTGTGTTTAGTAAGGAGTTCATTCCGACAATCTTTTGCTCCAGAGTATTTCACAATAAATTATTGTGATTGCTATGTTTTCTAATGAAATGGTATCTACATTTTTCTATACAAATGTTAAATTACACAAACTGTTTAGGACTAGGGGCTTGCTTTTTCCCCCTCTTAACATTTTCTGAAACAACTACAGTTCCTTTTGGTAATCGGATGCATTGAAGCTGAAATTGATAATTAACTGTCTTTCAGCTTAAAAGATCATTATAAAGTCAAGCATCTAACCCATATAATTACTATACCTGACATTTTCTTTGAATTCTTCACCTTCTTACAGCCTGTGGTATAAAATACCTTATCTGTATCTCCAGATGACAGCTTTTAAAAAAACTAATCCCCCTTTTTTTTCCCCTGAAAATATCATCTACATCTTTCTGGAAATTCATTCTAAAGATGTTAACTAATTGGATTTGACCTACACTGAACATCTCACTTTCATTTTTCCTACAAGGTAAATACTAATCTTCTACCAGTAAATATAGAAGAGTAAATTAGGAACCATTTCTTTATGAATTTGGTGGCTTTACCTATGCAAAACTTGAAACATATTTTCATAAGGATTGTTGAGAATACTTCACTCCTGAAAATCAGTATACAGGGAATCAGTATTACAACAACTATCATGTCTGTTCATGGTAGGGAACAGAATCTAGCAGTCATTACTTCAGCAGAAAGATTTAGTAACTCTAGAAGTTTTAAAAGGCAGAAGGTCCTTCAGGCATATAATCACACATGTGATCTATCCTTATTGATGTATGTTCATGGAAAGTCAAAGTAGCTCTTAATAAAGATATGTTTACAACATATGAAGTTCTGGTTATAGTACAGTACTAGTACATAATTAACATATCCATGATAACTTTAATCCAATGAGTAAAGATAGCAATAACAGTGATGACATCACTCATCCTCAGCATGAGTCTTCAACATATCTTCAACATACATAGTAAGAAATCTGATCAATATATTTTGAAGCTACCACAGTGGACTTGGGTATTTAATCTTCCTTTTCTGCTACCTGTGCCTGTGAGATTACATTCACCTGGACATGACTGTCTGCAGCACAGTTTCCCATTAATCTGACTATAAGGCCTTTTCTTCAGCAAAACAGTGCCTTATCCATATAGAGGTAGAGACAGAGAGCAAATCATATAATTAGTTTTTGTTTTCATTGATTTCTATCAGCCTAATGATATCCTTTCTTCCCATAAAATTAAAGATTCCAAGGCAAACACTTCCAAAGTTACACAGCTAAGACATTACACCTGAAATTCCAAAAAGTACCACTTGCTTGTGGTCAGGTATGTTCATGATGACAAAAAGGTATCAGAACTAAAAGAAATCTATCTGCAAAAGAATCGGAGCAGTTTGTATTAGCCAGTAAGGAGACGTTAATGGCAAGGCTGTCCAAGCCCCATATGATCAAAGGAAGTAAAGGAACAGTCTTACATTTTTTCTTTAATGAAAGGAGCAATCTCTTATTTTGGGGGGACTCTTAGCATAGAGATTACTAATACTTGATATGAATCACGCAGGCATTCAAAGAAGCAAAATGGCATCAAGCTAAACAGAGTGCCCTGACATGAAATTCCTTTTCAGATGGAATTTCTCCCTATCTGAGAATTAAGTGCTAAAAAAGCCCTGGAATATGCACAAAAATTAGAGAAATTTGTTATGGGAACACAATTTTATTTTCCCCTCATTTTCTCCATTCTCTGTTATAAAAGCAAAAGAAAGTCAGGTGAGAAAGTGAGTCTTTTATCTGTCTCCCCTTTGCTCTGTTTACAGAAAAATGGAAGAAAATGAAAACATAATAAAAAAATGTGATGCTGCGAAATTAACAAAATATTTACTTTGTAACAAATAAAACACTTTTCTACCAGACATTCAGTTGAACAAATACTGTCACTTAGATGTCTGTGACTGACAGATCTACAACTGCCTCCAGTCAGTACTTGAACCAGAGATCAAAATTGATAGTGATGGATTCTTCCATTTTTACCCAAAGAGGCAATATTCTTGTGCTGAAAATAATCATCAGAATTCAGAAACTGCTTTAAATGAAATGGATTTATTGTTGTACAAAACAGCTCTAGTATGTGGATAAAAGTTGCTCTTGTCTCTAGCTGTGGTCACGTTTCTGGCTTGGGTGAAGGGACCTTGTAATTAGCAGTGCCCTTAGTGCCCTTTCAGTGCCCTCTTATATAAATTAATATTATTATTATTGTGTCCTCTTTGCTCTGCAAAGCTAGTCCTCTGCAAATGAAATGCAAACTCTTCCTGACATTTTATCTTTTGCTATTTTTATTTAGTCACATTGCTTCTCCAAAGGTTTGCCTGCTATAGAAAGACCTTTCTCAAAGAGACTCATTTAATTCCGCGGCATGTGAGACATTCCTTTTTTGAAAAGGCAAGCAGCTTGATATGGCATGCTGTAGCACAAAAGAAGTAAGTTTAAATGCCAAAAAATATTTCTGGGGAAAGGAAAGTCAAAATATAGTGATATACGTCCTGTCACTTAAAGGCCATAACCATCTTGTTCTAGTTTATGATGACATGATGCTATAAGTGATAAAGGCAATTATGAATTTCAGAATTACTCCCATACTATTATCTGTTACCATGCACAGACTGTTTAAACATGTTTTTGGCTAGTACTCAATGAATTGCTTAGCATGTGGTGCTCTTCTTATACCAACTTTCACCCTGTAAGTGAAGTAATCGATGTTTTTGGTAATATCTTCTCAAGCTGACAGAAGGAATGCTGAAAATGAATAGGTGTGACAGAGGACCTCTCCGGAAGGTGATTTTTACAGGATACTTACTGCTATTTGGATTGTCACCTATAATATGATGTCGGCCACTCCAGTACCAAAGCAGCAATGTAGCGTCACGAGACCCAGACACGATGTAGCAATCACCACCGATATAGGACTCTGATCTGGCAAGGCAAGTCACGACATCCCAGTGGCCAAACACAATCTGAGTTAATTTGCCTGGTGGGAGTGCAAAGTGATCCAAATTCAGGTTTTTCAAGTACTTGCAGCATTTAGAAATCATTAACTAAATCATTAACAAATATTTAGTTCAAATGTAATTTTTGCCTCATGTCCCTTAATTAGGGTTCAGTACATGCTACAACAAGATTATCAACTCACAGAGATAAAACTTTTTTTTGTTCTCTTCTTATGCTCCGATTGAGGGCTGTGCTCTGTGTCAATCCATGGCCTAACCCTTATCTCTGAAAATCAAGTCAGTGCTGCAATCACTGAATATTAAGTGGAGTTACTTCTCCATCAGTATTTAAGCAATGATGTTAGAAGACTATTTGTGAATTTCATGAATGATATGCATAAGACAGTACATGAACTTTTCCATAATGGTACCACATTATTATATTAAAAATGTATATTTGTTCTATGTTAATGTCAAACTAAGGTTTACTATGATCATCACCTCCTTCTTTCTATTACTGCCATCAGTTTTTAGCAATATACTGAACGATACTAGGCTAAGCAATCAGACAAAGAAACAAAGTATTGGTTCCTGGTAGCAGGCTATGCAATCTACTTCCTTATGACATGAAATAAACAAAGGTAGAAACAAAACAGCCATGAAAATATTGTAACAAAAATTTTGGTTGATCCTCTTGATATGATCAATTCCCTGAATATAACTATGGTTTTCAGAAGTTACCACTAACAAAATTGTATGCCTTTCTGTTTCTTTTACATCTTTATCTTCCCCCAAAAAGCATCTTAAAGCTATTATGCTCAAACAATAACGAAGGATTTCATAAACTGCCCTTTATCATTTATTGAGGGGTAAGCACGGGCATTAGATATGGTAGTGTTAAGACAACCATCCACTTCGTGCCCTAAGAAGAAACAGGTAGTTGTATTTAGGGTCACCTGTTTCCGTAGAATAAACTCGAAAGCTCTTGTCCCAGAAACCACAGATAAGAATGTAGCGATTATCTGCTGTGACCACGAAGCAATGTGCATTGATCTGGATGCTCTGATCCACAAGGTCTGTGATCTGCCGTTTGTTCACACCAGAGTTATTGGCTGTAACGAAATGCAAAACACGTTTTACAAGTAAGCCATTCCAACACCTTCCTGTCATCCACTTACAGGAGAAAATGAATACATTTAACTTTCAATGAACTGTGAATTTGTTGTTGAGTAAGCATTTTGAATATGAACATTTAGAGCTGTCTATATGGGTGTCAGAAATACAAAATTATTGTGAGATTTCTGGTTTTCCTTTGAATAAGACATAAGATTTTACAGGAGATGACAATTTCTTATAAACTGCCTGATGCACTGCATAATGCGTGGTAATATTTTAGGTGCTCTGCTGAAACACTCTCCAAAACCAAACTGAACTACGGGAAAGTGATGGAGGTCCATTTAAAATACCAAGTCAATGCTAACAATACTGCAGAAAGTCAATTCTTGTTGGTTGGTGTCTCTCCTACAGAAAATATCCCAGCTTGCATTGTGTAATCTTGACACGTCCCATACCTGCAGACATTTAACAGGATCAAAGACATAAGGATTCAACCAAAGAAGGCATTCAAATCTAATGTGCTTTTGCAACTCTGTCTGATCACCTACTCCTCAAGCAGGGAGCTAGGCCATGGGCAGTAATGTTTAAAAAGGCAATGCCACCTGGAAATTCCCCCAGACAGAGAGAAAAGGATCATGCAGAATCCCACCGGCCCGACCGTCAAATGGAGCTGTTGGGAAGGACTGGGAGTAACCAGCTAACATATTCTTTACTTCCCATGACACAACAGACAGGATTCGGCAATACAATAAAGGTATGTCCCCTCTCACCTAATATTAACTTCCTGAAAGTTCCGTATATAAGTTAATTATCTACACTCCCTCTATACTCGCTGGGGAGAGACACATCGCTTCACACGGCAAGTCATCTCGTGCTGTAACAGCTGCCCAACTGCTAGACAACTCCAGAGGATGGTTTCTCTTTCTACAGTAGCTATGGAGGGAATCTTGACAACTAACTTCAGTTAACTGAAGTTACGTGAGATAAAACTCACTCTAAGAGACAGGTTTCTCCTAACGTAGGAACACGACTTAATGCAGATAATATTCTGAAACTTCTTTTGTCCCTATTTTTGGTTATTCTATTTAAATTGCTCACAATTGCATGATATAAGAGACCTAACCAGAAAAAACCCTATCTTAAATTTGCTTGCAAAAGTTAATACCATGTTTATATACATTCCAAGAACACATATTTAAATTACCAGACCTTCTATGTCCATCCACTGAAAGATAATGAATAACAAATTACTCAAGTTTCCAGAACAGGTGGGCACAATAGTTGTGCCCTAGCTTTTGAGAGGAAAATCTGAAGAGAAAAACATTGTCATTATATGAGCAAATGAAGCAGACAGAATGAGAAAGCTAACTCTCCTGAGGTACTTGTATATAAATCTTTCAACCACGAATATTGACACAGAGAAAACACCAACCTTTCATCTGGAGAGGTTTAAAAATGCAGGTATTTTCTCACCAATGCTGCAAAATTGTCTCTAAGAACCTTCCCTATCCCCAATTTCTGTCTCAAAAATATGCCTACTGCAAAAAATAAACAAAGAACCACAAAGCAAATAGTTGCAATTAAAGGGAAATAATGACCATTAGGAATACAAATCCTGCAATCTATCTAACAGTTTTAGCAGATGCTATTTCTCAAAATACTTTACTTTCTCAAATATTTTTGGATTTAAAAAATACAATCATGCACCAATTTTAAATCCAGTCTTTTCTTTATTAATTTAGTAACGCTGACTAAAATAATCCAAATCCTAAATTGAGTGAAAAGAAATGGATCTGCATCTGCACTGATATACACAGTGCTGGCTGTAAGAAATGAAAATATGTGAACTCTACCAAGCCCTCACATTTTAGTTTACTAATGTGACCTGATAAGAGAACAGAATTATAGATATGGGCCGACAATGTAACTGACTTAATTGGTTGTTTCTTAAATACCAGTTGCTCGTGATGTTAATAACAAATAGCACTCAGGTGCACACTTCATTCAGCATCAATAGCTACTGCTTTTAGTTCTCCAGGACTGACAACAATAAATATTTTCCTATCTTCTGTGTGAAATGAAGCATAATATACAAATATGGCTTAAACAGTAATTCTTGAAAATGCGCTTTTCAAATACATCGTTACATTTTCATCTTGACATACCAATCAATGGATCCATTTCGATTGGAAGATGATGGGCTTGATCCAAAGAATATCCTGGCGCTCCCCGAAGGCCTACATATGAAAGGAAGAATAAAGCACATAGGAACCTTGTTGTCTACATTTTTCATATGATTTTTCTAGGTTTAAAACTGGACTATTGGATTACCATATATCAAAAAAAGTAACTTCTTACTATTACTTGTTCTATGAATTTTTTAAGATTCCTTCCTCTGTGCTACACAAATATCCGTTTCTTAATTTTTCAGTCATATAATAGTAACTATAAATGCATGAGTGCTAATTTCATCACAATTTCTGCAGTCATAAACATTCATTAAATAACTCCTTCAAAATAGTGTAACAGATAATTTTTTTTACATTTGAGCACTGGATGAGATCTTACAATAGCACAGCAAATAAAAATAATTGGATTAAACATGATGAGCTTCTTGCATATGGAAACCTGTAAGTGACAGAAACTTGGACCTTTTCATGGATTTATCCAGAATTTTTAGCTGGGAAATTGTGGGCTACAGTACATTTGCCACAATGATTTCTACTAGTTCTATCCTGAACTATCTATTAGTTCTATCCTGTGCAGTCCTTAAGCTGTTTAAATGTGCATCAGGGGCTGCATATTTAGTGTTATCTGCTCTCATTCACGGATACCATTGCTTTGGCTTTTCTGAGCACCTTCCCTAGCATATAAAACGCAGTAGTCGCTACTGAAAACACAGTTCTTGTCAGGAACTGCAATGTTGCACAAGAATATCCTCCATAAGAGGAGATAAAGAGTTCTGGAGAATAAACTGTGTTTTCTACTACTGCAACAGACAACTGGAGGAGGTAAAAGAAAACAGCGTCTACAGCTGGCCCTGTTATCGTCTGAAAAACACTGCTCTCAAAACTTCTCCTTCCCTCCTTTCTCTCTCTTCTTTCAAAACCAAACCAGTCTGGGACAGATCTTTACTGGTATTAACTTAGATTCATTTGCTTCTATTGTGAGATGGCTATGTAAATGCCTTCTACTGTGTATAAACTCTAAAGCTCTACATACATCCAACAACAGTAAAAGTGGTCTGTGTATACATTTCTGTAGATGAAGCTATCCTTTATACTAGAGTTGCCATTTATTAGAATAATATTATGGTAAAAGTAGAAAAGTTATATCTTGTCCTAGATTAGCCTAATGCAAAATAAAAGACATTGCCAGGCAGGATGTAAAAGTTAAGAAAATCATTAGAATGAATCATTTGATTCTCCCAACAGTCCTGTTTTCCTGTCTCTTCCTGTTATATTATATTCAGAAAGTACTCCTCTCTCTTAAATTTACACCAGAGGTTTTCAAATGGTGTGAAATTTAGTTCATAGTTGGTTCACGACATGAATTCTGCATGTTCGCAACATGACTTACGTTTTACAAGAATATATATGAAAAACTACAACCTAACAGTCACAGGCACTGTAAAGGCCAACACAACTTCTACTAAACTAAAAGACTTCAAATAACATTTGTTAAGGAAACCCTTGAAATCCAGGCTACTGTAATATTAGTGACCTTGACTCCTTCACAGTAAAGTACAGGTAGGAACTTTTGCTCCCCCTCACTTGACAGTCTGGATGAGAAAGGGGTACTCGAGTACTAAATAAGCCTCCTCAAATGGAGGAGACGTGAATGATGATGGGTACACAGTACTTGGGCAGCATCTCTGAAAAATCCAGGGAAACTAATTAGGAATTAGTCAACCAATGTTAGTCAAAAGAGTATTAAAATTCCAGGGGAAAGTTTCTGTACCTCTAAATCATTTCTGACATTGGGCTCTTCCATTGAGGAGACTGTCACAAAATAGATTCAAAAAAATGTTTTGTTTGGGTTTTTTTCCCTGTAAATTTTTCCCTTTCATTTTAAAGAAATGGGCAAAACATTTTTACATCTAATGCAGTTGCACCTGATGGTGTATCATAAATGCACGGATTTGTGAAAGGCAATAAGGTATCCTGTTCTGTTCCTGTCGTATTCTCTAAACCACCATGCAAAGTTTGTATGTAAACAGAGAACAGGTACCTTCCAAATACACGTGAAATTTAGTATTCGTGCTAACAGTATTTAAATGTTCAGAATCAAAGTAATATTAAACCTTATATTACTATTCAAGAATTCAGAGTACTTGTTCTGATAGTTCCTCTAATGCATGCCTCTAAGGGAATACCCATTCATTCCTCTAATTATTGCCTGTAACACCAGCCTTTGGCCAGCCTTGTGCATAAGAGGTGGAATCTATTCCACCTGACTTGAATTATTCACCGAGGATATGTTTACACTTAAGCCAGTGAAATCCCTAGGTGGTCTAGAATCCCTTTATGTCTACTGGAGGTAGACATTTAACCCAAATATCAGAAATCCCTCTCCAGCAGGATCTAATTCTCTCCAGGGGTTTCTCCTGTGCATAAACAGTGGAGGACTTTTCTTTTCTTTGCCTAGTCCTTGCAAAGTTCCTGAGCCAGCTACTGAGTCGCACTCTCAAATACCAGGTACCTTCTTGTTTTTCCCAGGTGGGAAGAAACCTTCAAAAGTTTCCAGATACCGCAGTATAAGGGTACCACAGCAGGAAGCTACCTTAGAAAATGAAACCTGTTCATTCCCTCATGTAGCTCATGGCCCCAGCACCTACGTAGCAATGCCTGGGACAACCTCAGCACCTACATGTCCAGGTGAGGAGACGGGACAGTCCCAGGGGCAATATGGAGAGATGAGCAGAGGGGCTGGAAAGGAAATTTGGGATGACACTGGGATGGGCTTTTGGGAGGGAATGAAGAAACGTCTCTTCAGAAAAGTTTGGTTGCTTAGGCTTGCTTAGGGTCTCACATTATCTAACGGTGGCCCAGGGGAAGGCTTATGACAAGCTCCTGGACAGACCTGAAATCTCTCTCAAGCAGCAGACAGTGATGTACGCTCTCTAGCATGCCAGTATGTATTCCTGAAACCTGGGACATATTAATATCGGCTGTGTCAAGAACAGCAGCACTCTCCTGAAAAGCATTATATGAAAGGCTGATCCCGATGTAACCACAAATCGATTGGCTGCCATGGTGATGTGCTGCTGTTAGGGAGAGTGTTTCTAGGAATGACACCAGAGAAAACACAAGCTTTGATTATTTGACACAAACCAGAAAACTCAGTAAATTTCTGTGCACAGGTAGGTGAGTGAGATTAACCCACACCTAGCTAAATCACACTCGAAATTAGAGCTGCAGTGTTAAGGTCTTCAAATTTGACTGAAACATGGCCGTGAGAACCCACCTACTGTGTTGTGCCACCGATTGACTGCAAACAGCCTGCTGCAAGTGACGGTCACCACGGCGGGAATGGTCAGGTGGGGCAACGTGTTGGCTGCCACGTGCGTGACGGGGGAATTTGACGGGAACTTCAGCACCATGATAACATCCTGCTGCATCTGATCTTTAAACATGAGGGGGCTCTGTGGAAGGAAACACTGTTGAGTAGAAAGGAGAAGAGAGCAGAAGAAAACAGAAGGGATAACACAATTAGTGAGGAGGTCGGAGGGAAAACGAGGTTAAAAAAGAGCAGGCAAGCATGTGCACATACAGGGAAAACAACGCTACCTGCGCGTCTACGCTAGTGATGGAGGAGAGCAAGATCAGAAGCTATTATCGGGTCATTACACGAGGACAAGCAGAGAATAGGTATGGTAAAGGGTTATCGTTACAGGGTGCAAAATGACCATTAGCGTTAATTAATATACAGTAAAATTATACAGCTGTTGATATCTATACAATAGAGATAGGAGTCAAATAAAAGAGTTAATCAATTAATACATCATAAATATAAACGCTATAAACTACAAAGGTTGAAAAGAGAAATTTTAAGAGGTACTCAAAAACTCACAGATACTTAATTTTTCTTAACAAATTCTTTATATTAAATACTTCCACATACACACAATTTAATTCTATGTAAAGCATATACTTATTAGGGAGTTTGTAGGTAATTACAAACCTATTTCATGATTCTACAACTGACACTGGTTTTTGTACATGGACAGTAATATTGTTATTAAGTACTGTTTTTACTGTTGGGTTTTTTCAACCATTGTTATAACAAATAGAATTATTTCTAGAAGTTCAAATAATTCTTTCTACTTATTTGGTTTTGGTTTTTATTTAAATAATATTTTTAAATAA
>NW_009633970.1:0-26332 GCF_000690535.1 Cariama cristata
CCGGCCGCTGGCCCCGCTTCGCCCTTTCCGTGGAAACAAAGCTACAAAAATCATCCACATTTTCTGGCACAAAGATTAAGAAGAATGTAGACTCCGAGTAGAATAACTACTATTCTCCGTCCTCACCCCGCTATTCTGTTTGTTTGGCTGGTACATCATAGGGAATAACAGAGCATAGTCAGGCATTATATCTACAAAAACATGAAATAAACATTCATAAAAGTTCTGTTTATTTGGTGGTGCAGCAACTTAATGTATTCTGCTGTAGGTGATAGCGAAGCAGAATGCAGACCTGACAGCAAGTCGCAAGGATGTATGCCTAAACTATAGGTCAGGATCTCCTGATGACTTTTAAAATCACACAATAACATAGAGGGAAAAATAAAGAGTGATTATGATAGAATGGCTTGATGGAAAAGAAATAAAATTTACCACACACTTGAACAACATTTGGCCAGCACCAAAATCCAAGGTACAGACGCTTAAAATATTTTTATTTATTTCTTAAACCTGAAATTTTTGCAGGAACTCCTATTCCTAAGATATCTTAACTATACTACTCTGTGGAAATGGTCCTATGACAAGAGTTGTTTAACCTAAGCATCTTACTTAGCAGTTTGTGAAAATAGTAAAAAGAGCTAACCAGTTGCAGGTAATCATTTCTGTAAATCAGTCAGGATTTTCTAGGACTTACCTTCCAAGCACCAAAGCAGGTCCACTTTCCTCAGAGAGTCATTTAGCTTGGATCTGCTAGTCTGCTCTTCATCTAAACATCTGGTTTATTGTCAGGGAATCCCAAAATTTCAAGCACATGAACAACAAATCTTGCAAAGTGGCTACTCTTGCTTGTGTTGATGACTGATAAAGTAGCCCTAAGATTTTAATGAACATCGTGCACCTTCAAGTAGCTCTAATGAAACTGGCACATGTCATCCCAACCAGAGCCATTCAGGCAATTAATGCTAGTCATGATGGTCCTTCTAGATCCAGGTGCTGTATAAAGAGCCCATCTGTGTAGGTCAGCAAAGGAAATTGCAACCTCCTAGTCTTTGATACAGCTGCTGTAACTTTCTCAGTAGTTTCTAAAAGTCTGTTTATAAGCCAAGACAAGCTGTAATGCTGGAAAGAGTTCCAAATTAGACAAATGAAGTCCTCCTGTCCATAGTAACATCTTCCGTGAAAATCTAAGAAGTCCTTATTCTGAAGACTAGGGTACATCCTGCATTGAGAAATGAGACTGATCGCATTCCTGGTCTTTAGGAAAAGGGTCTCCAATACTAAGGCATCTAATATGGTTGTAGCAGCCAATCATGTGATTTTACCAGGATAATTAGACCCTAGGTCTTACAAGCAGCATCCTTGTATCTTAAACCTAAAAGTTTTTCAACAACAGTGCATTCACATTGGAAGTAACTTCTTTGTATGTTACAAGAAATAAAGAATTAATTCTCCCATGCTATTAAAAATTCTCATACTTTCATAGAAAGTTTTCTGAGAGGGTCTGTATTACAAAAATGGAATATTCATTGTTACTAACCAACCGCTTTGGCTCAGTCTTGTCTCTGCTGTTGACTCCAGACCTGTCCATGTTTATTAAATTAAATTTATTTAATATTTCAGTCTCATCTGAAACTTCTTATTTGTCTTCATGATGGTGTCCTTTCACTTCCATTCTTACATTACTCTATCAGGTCTGCATTAGGTCAGTAGTTACATTACTTTATCAGGTCTGCATCGCTTTGGATGATTTTTTTTCAAATCCTTGATAAATCTATATTAAAGATATTGCATTTTAGTTTCCTGTTGAGGTTTTCTTTCTTTACTGAAATACCTACTGCGTTACATCTAATATATTCACTTTACAGCAACTTCTGACAGTACTCTCTCAAATTTAGTATCTGTGTGCTGTACCAAGCATCAAACTCCAGACTAATCCAGATTGAAAAATTGGAATTAGTCAGATCTAGTATTCATATATCGTTTGGTACAATTTGAAAAGCCATGCATTACCCACATTCAGATAGCTCAAATTCAGCCTTATTTTCTCAACAAATTCACAAACATTAGCAAATGACAATGACCTTCACTAAAGTTTTGAATGTATAAGGAAACCTGAAAACAGAAGGGTCATGGGTGGTTTCTTGTTTCATTGTGAATGTTTTACACAGCTGTAGTGGGTAAAAAGTAGATGAATAAGATCCATGAGTGGTGTGTCATTCCTTGTGGTGACTCAGAGTCTGAGAAGTCATGCGAAGGTTTCTGAATAGACAACCTACTGCATTTTTGGACACTATGTATGAAGGCGACTCCATCTTCATAAAGGTAAGTGAGATCATGTATCTGCATAGATGCAGAACTACAGCCCCATCATAGTCCTTGAACTTCTGCTTGCATGCATTTCTGTACAGCACAGGCAACATGCAGATGGTCCTCTGCAGTCCATCAGTTTGGCTTGTCTCTCCACTTCTTTCTGACATTTTACAGCAGGCTTACAGTCTTGATCTGAGGACATAGGAATACTTACTCTTGAAATTGAAGCATTGCATTTGAGACACTACCCATAGAAATAACACAGGAATCAACTGCAGTCTTCTGGAAAAATAATTCAAATTGTTGGGACATGATGGCTTCTGTCTTTACATACAATTCGTCTCATGAAGTGTTATGCTCCCAGTGACATTAGAGGTAAATCTTTACATAGAAAATGTGGATGCAATTGTTTTAAAGGAACATTTATTATTAGGGCAGAGGAAGGAGAAAAAAAGTCAAGGGCTCATTTCTTAAGTGACAAGTGAATTCATAGCTAAGCATCTGCTTAGAGAGGAAAATACTGAGGTCAGATGTTGGCCTTGGTTTTAAAGTGGACCCAGGGAGCTATATATCTACTTTACAAGCAGCAAATATGTGTCTAGTGACAATATCTTCTGCCTTGTTTCTATTTTTTCCTTCAGAGTAGAAGGTTTTCAGCTGTTTTGTATTAGAACCAGGATGAGGTTTAGGTCAGTCAGGAAAAAACCCTGTGAGAATGATAGAGGGTTTGGCAGTAAAAGATCCCCAAATCTACGTATGTGTGCCCAAACAAAAGGAGAAGAGGGAAGAAACAAACATAATTTTTCTACCAATACTGCTTTCTTGTTGCTTTCTTATTAAAAATAGGACTAAATGATTCCTTGGTCATATGAGTCATCTTTACTCTACAGAATGCTTCTGTATTTAGAAATAAAACAGAACTCCTTATTTTAATATGAGAGTCAGACCACTTGTTTTGTAAATGGAAAGAAGATACTCCAGGAATGGGAACATGCAACAAACAATTGTACATCCAGATGACCTAACAGCAGACTTCTATTCTGTGTGGGAATATACATTTGGAAAGAGATACTGAAATCACTGGATGGCTGGGAGGTGTTTTGGCTAGCGGATGGTACACGTCAGCTTCTCAGCTGCTGTAAATCAGTGTTGCTCCATGACACCAATTTACATCAGCTGTGCAACTGGCCCAGTATCTCTCACATGAATGGTATATTAACTCGCCAATGAATATATTGGTTGCAGTAATGATATTCCTGGCAGGCTGATCAGTATGCTGACAGAGCTGTGACCTGTAGAGGGAGACATGTCTGTCATTCTATCAAGAGTAAACAAGCCATAGTGGAAATGAAAAACAGAAACCAAGGCCTTGGGTCAAGAAACAAAATTGTCTAGTAAAACTCACTGAGGGCTGATCTGTTAAAGAATTTGGAGCTAAATTTGGAACACAGCAGTTTGCTAGAGGCATGAAAATCTGTGTCTGTTCACTGTTTTATTGGCATGCAAATGTGTTTCAGTGACTTTAGTGTGAAAATAGCAAAAGCATAGAGGGTTTGTAGATAGAATTCCAGACAATTGCTCTACTCTCTGTGCTGTCTTTAGTAGCTTTGCTACTTACCTGATTTGTTACTTTTGCTGGGGTTTTTTTCTTCCCTTTTTTTCACTATGAAAATCAAAATGCTGCTCTGGAGAAACACTAGCTGCAACATTGTTTGCTAAAGAGAACATGGTTCTGAATTTTTCCATTTTTACCTTCTTGGGTATTTCCAGCAGAAATGAAAAAGGAGAAAAGACAAGACTTCTTCCTGTATGATGGAACTCTAATATTATAAAAACAGTTTTGCAACGTACAGGAATGCATGCTCATTTTTTTGGTGAAAAGGTCAAAAGCCTGATAATACTTACCTGCTTTCAGGTTTCACTACAAGCTCAGCCAATTCTTCTTTGAAAGCACCTAAACTTTAAAGATTTGGCTAACATTTGAGCAAGACTGAACCCGGCTCTGAAGGGGAAGAGGCTAATTTTTTTGCACCTCATAGTGACTGGAGTTTTGATGGTAGCAGTGAAAAAGAACACAACATTTTGTCTGAATTTTGCTTTCTTGTTTTGAATTTTCTTGGATAAAGGAGTTGAAACTGAAGAAAATATCTTTAGTATTCTCCTTTCAAGGAATTACATAGAAAAGACACCTAAGCAGAGCCCTAGGTGTCCATCCTCTGGGCACCAGAAGCTTGTGGATGAGGAAGGGAAGCCACGAAGAAGTGCTTTCAAGTAGCTATTTGGATGAGGTAGACCATGAGAAATCTGTAGACAACTGTTTCCATGTCTAACTGTATCAGCATCAGCCTTCTATAAGAATGTATTTATCACAAGCTTATAGATAAACATCTGTCCAGAGTAGACTGAAGGTGTTAGGCCTCCAGGCTCTGACTTAGTTATCTTTTATGTGCATGCTTATCTCCATCCATTTTCAGCAATGTATATGCTAAAATCTGGATTACATGCTCTAAAATGACCCAAAAGGCATACCATAGTCACTTTCTGTCATCGACAACAACATATAATTGCATGGGACTGTACTACTATTCTGGTACCTTTTTCAATATAAAATTTGCCCTTGTTATAATAAGGCAAGTGTGCAATTCTGTCTTTACTCCACTTGCCCTCTTGTATTTTGAACACTGCATAATAATAAACCAAAACCAGTGTAGAATGTTAAGCAGAGAGGTAATATCTCTTTGTGAGGAAGATTTCTAATTGAACTGACTAAAGTTTCCTAAACCATAGGAGATGTCTAAGTATGCTGTCACCCCTTAAAAGATGTGGTGTTGGGGAGTTGCAAAGCAAAGTAATACTTCTGAAAAACTTCCATCCTGTGTTAAAATCAGCAATGTGGCACTACCCAAGAAATTTCAACATATCATTCATTGATTTATTTTGAAGTGTGATTAATCAGTCTACCTCACTAGTGTCAGTGTAGAACTATAGGACTTAATATTTTTTTAAAAGCATTTTGATCTCTGAAAACATTTGTTTGGTACCCAAGCTCACGTAACTTTATCACCAATAATTAAGTGCATTTTATAGTGATATTCTGTTACTTCATACAAAAAAAAAATTAAAAAATAGCTGAAGTGCTTATCACCAACAAATTACCAAAAATTAATTTCAACAGGATTTTTAAAATGCTACACTGATGTTAAAGTCTGATCCTGCTGCAAAAAAAATCTATGTATTTAGTAGCTACATTTTAAAAACACTACTTTGCATTCAAAATTAGTCATTAAAAGTCTTCAGCTTTTCTTCATATTCTTGAAATAGGACCAGTGTCATATTAGGTACATTACAAAACAGGGCAGCTCTGTCTGAGGCCTTAGCAAGGAATGGTTGATCCCATCTGAAAATTTTATTTGCACATAACAGGTAACTAAGTCTGTAAGTATGATCACTTGAACCTAATAATAGAAAACATTTGCAAGTCAAAACACAAGTAACGACAAAACTTGAAAAGTGTTCAAAAGCTTCTTTTGTCCTTTTGTTGATTGGCAATACAGTATCAAATGCTGTTTCTTACAGATAAAAAATGACGTGTCTAGTAACTCTATGTAAGAAATTCTTAAAAGCTGAAGTATTCTTAACTGGAGAATAAATAAGTATACTAAAAATTGATATCAATAGCAGTTGCATCTAAAGAGCCATTTTGCATACATCAATTGGACAAAAATATGGCTGCAATGAAGAATATTTCTCCTGAGTAACGAGTATTTTGCACAGATTGTTGATTTTAATAATTTTCAGGATTTCAGATAGAAAAGGGAAAATTCAGTGAAAAACAGTTTAGCTTCAAGGCTATTTTGCTATTCTGCCATATTTCCCTTTAGAACATCTGCATTCTCAACATAAACTGCATGTGACACAGGAGGTGAAATCATTAGCAGATCTGACCCATTCTCAGTGCTTATGATGTCATGCTATAAGTTACTGAATATGGAAGCTTTTTAAGTTTCTTGCCTCATGCTTAACTGAATATGGCAAAATTCAAGATATTCATTGATCAATTTTAAGCAAAGATAATACTCTTTACATGTCAAAATAAAAAGAGTCACATGAAATAAAGGTTTCACTGTCATTAAATCTAATGTGAATAATAATTTCCTTCCGGGCACTGACATTCTCAAAAGGTCCGTTGTTGTTTCTTAAGGTGACCTGAAAGTATTTGTCATGGCTTTTTCTATGGGACTTAAAACAATAACTTCAGAGACAGATCGAATGAGAGGCCTGGTCAAGAAAGCTGTCTTACTTGAAAAATACAGGAGGTTTCTTCTTTTTCGTTAGAAGAAAATCAAACTTACATCTACATGTAGCAAAAATGTTTCCAAATGGAAAGCCAAAATCTACATAAATTGTCAAAAAAAAAAAAATGCCATGTTTATTTCACTGTTGATATAGAGTATAAATTAAGGCTGCAGAAGAAGAGGGAAAGTGCATCTTTCAATTCGGCAGCCTTGGCATCAGAAGAAAGTGCTATATTGTTCTTCACACAAACCGTCCCCATTAGAGCTCAAGATGTTCTTTTTCTTTTAATCCTCATTTGTACCCCTTAGCCATTTGTTTAGAATTAAATTAACTGCAATTTGGAAAATGTGGATGAAAGGTAGTGCATTGAGTAGATATCACATGTTTCCTGAATAGTGCCTGTTCTGCCTCTTTCACAGCCATTCATTGTGCCTGAAAGGGTGTAGTGTGTGAATTGTTGGACTGTCACTCTGCAGTAAAGTCTAGTAGCCAGTATTACCATGGAAACAGCAGGAAAAAGACAATTAACAAAATGGTTCTGATTTTCCTCATTTCTTGGGGGAAGGGGTGTTCATTAGTGATTTTTTTGTTTTCTTTTGTTATTTTCCAAGAAGAAACATAGGGGAAGGGGAGGAATCTTCTTGTTAAATTAGATATTGTCATCAATGCAGGCCTAGTAATACAACAGAAATGTGTGTTTGTGTAATAAAATGTGAGTTTTTAAGTGTTGTCTGGTCTTATTTCTTTCTTTCCCATCACAGAAAAGAAGTCTCAAAATATTCTTAGGTGAACGACTGTTAATGAGCAGAGCCTGTGAGTTTAACCCTCACACATTCATTGGACTTTTAATTAGTCCCTCTCAGAATCACTCCTATGACAGAAACACAATATAGGCCTGAGAGGGGTTTAAACCAAAAGGGGGCTCTCTTTAGATTTTTAACATTAGTTTAAAATCAAATAAGTTGGAGGAAAGTGCTGTGGGCTGCTGTAAAACACAGATTTTTGTGCCTGAAGGACATTCCAAAGCAGGGATCTAACTATAATTTCAAGGCAGTCATATTCATATTCTGCATCTAGAAGCATGCAAAACAAAGGGGAGAAACTCAGTCTATTAAACACACCTTTACCTTTAAAATTGTTATTTCTACATAATAGTGTTACTAACCTTCACACATTGTAATTAAAGGGAAAAAAATGATGCAAATTCTATGCTAATATTCTATGTCAAACATTCCCAAAAGATAGAACTCCAGGTTGTGTTTATGTCTCATAGATCTAGGGACTTTGGAAACTCTCCTCCCGCTTTATACAGATGTAGTCGAAATCAGTACCAGGCTCATTTTCATTTATTGATCCTTTCCATAGTAGAAGCAATACACATAGCAGGAAAACTGGTGGAGAGCATTGTAATTAAACAAGCCCTACTTCTTCATACCTCATGTTTAGGTGTATGACAACATAACTTTGTATACTACTGGTAGGTTTCACCACTGATACGCTGAAAAAAGACACACAGTTGTCTACAGTAGTTGCCAAAACCACCCTGGTAAATCTATGTTGCAGTATATTAGGCCTGTTGGAATAGAGCTGTCCTGTACTGTGTATTTGAATAGCACCTATGCCTTTGGGAACAAGGACTCTCCTGGATCTCTAGACTCCACTGAAGTGCAATTAATAAACAATAAGAATAGATTTACTTTTTTTTTTTTTAAGAAAGACGTTTCTATGCAGTCATACATTTGCTCTCTCAATAGCAACACAGGAAAGAGATTCATTGCTTTGCTGTCTAGCACACTGTTATGCCTCTCATACTCTATGCC
Source organism: Cariama cristata (assembly GCF_000690535.1). Lineage (NCBI taxonomy): Eukaryota > Metazoa > Chordata > Aves > Cariamiformes > Cariamidae > Cariama > Cariama cristata. The sequence continues at coordinate 8,427 of NW_009633970.1, forward strand.
AGAAATGGCATTGGTTTTCAGATCCCAATTTATCTCTGTATTTCACTCTATTATGCTTTTGTTGTCAGACATTGGTTTAAATAGAAGTGCTGATTCTTGAAAGAGTACTGGTTGCTGGTGAGTAACTTACAGAGAGTTATTTACAGGAGTGTGTTGTGTTTGGAAAAAGGTGAACAGTGCAGGAATATGATTACAGAATACATACTAAGAACACAGTGCAGAGATTTGGGATGGGTTAAATGAGGACAGGAGAAAAACAAGTGGACAAAAATTTAGGTGGAAAATCCTGATGACTGTTTGTCCTACGTAAATACAACAGTCCTCTGAAACAAACCACTAGAAAAGTGCAGGGCAAGCCTAGGAAACATATGCTGAAGACATACCCTGACTGAAAGGATATACTTCAGCGGTATTGAAGTAGATGTGTAAGAGGGGAAAATGAGAAAAAAAACAGTTTTAAAAACAGAAGTTGAGGCAGCCATCGGGTCATCTGACAAAAAACACTGAATGGTCTCAATAAATCTGTGAAGTAAAAAGAGGAAGTGGAGACATAGACATTTCTTTGATACACAGCAGTGTAAGTAGTGTCATATTTTGCAGTACTAGCTTGTAGGAGATGCAACATGTAACTGTAAGTGGAAATCAGCACTGAAGATGTTCAAAATCATTTTAATGTCATATCATGGACAAAGCTTATTTCTGTTTTTATTTTTTAGTCTCCAATTAAGGAATTTTCTGCAGTCCCTGAGCTCTGATCAAAGAGCTTTTTAGCAATGTTATTAATACTGGTTTCTGAAATATGTTCATTGCCAATCAACAAACAATCTTCATTGTTCATCTCACCTATTTGGCTTTAGATTACAACATAAATGTCAGCAGAAACCCAAGAAATGCAAAGAAGAGCAGACTATTTACTGAGAGATAAACCATCCTAAGATAGGTTGTTTTCCACTTTCCTTCACTGTCATTATGATTTCAGCAATGCTCTATTCACTCCTACAGATTGTTTTACTTTTATTATTGGTTGAGGTAATTGGTGTTTTCATTGGGCTCAGCATGTTCCTCGCTTTACTTAGTCCTTAGTGTTAACGCTAATGCCCTTGGAATCCAACACTTTGCAGGTTTTCCTGGGGTTTAACTTCTGGAGGAGTGAAGCGCAGGCTCTGGCATTTTCCTTAAAGATCACACCAACTAGAGAAGATTTTTAATCCAAATAATAAGAAAGGGGGTAAAAAAACATCAGGTAAAAATCTGAAGAGTTTGTTGTAAGCTTACTTTAGCCCCCATCAAATAAACCATGTTTATTTGTTTGGTAAGTATGCAGGGTAATTAAGGGTAAAAGTAATTAATGAATTTCTCTGGGGTCAGTTATGCCAAAGTATGTGCATATTTTATGCCTGTTTGAATTGTGAACTCAAATATCCAAAGCATTCACAGAGGTCAGTTATTTGGGTATGTGTGGAAAATCACATTATTTAAACTGGTATGCATGTATGTAGCTATTCTCATAACTAAATGTGGGAATTTAAACAAGAAATTGCTTAAGGCTGATTTTGTGAAAGACTCTTTAGATAATTCTTCTTTGGAATCTGCAAATTGGGCTAAGAAGTTTCCAGGAGCAACGTATCTCGTGAAATTTCTCATTTATAACCAACTTGGAGATATTGAAAATGCCTTGTAATATCATGCATTTAATTTCTAGGCACAGACAAAAAGTAGTAGTGTGGGACAAATATTGTTAAACTCTTGCTTTGCTAAATGCAGAAGTTAGTAGAATTTATACAAGCCTCCAGAACCATTTGATACATGCTGGGCTTAACCCTTAATTGGCTGAATTGTTCCATCCAATCCCACTTGCTTATATAAGTAAAACCTGAACTTTTTCAGATGTTTTGACTTCTGGGGACCCTGTTTGAAGACTGGAAGCCTACACAGAATTCATGTACAATGAACCTGGTAAATACGAGGAGTTATTTGGCACAAATACCCTTTTTTCACAGTGCACAACATCCATTAAGCAAGGTAATAGGGCATTATTATTACATTGACTGTAAAGGAAGTGTGACATAAATCTTGGTCAGCTTGGCCATCATATGCTGCTGGCAGCAGTCACAGTCACTTTCCAGATAATAAAGAGTACCACAGGATCCTTACTACTGAAAGGAAAATGGACTTTCCATTTGCATTTCATTAGTACATCAGCTCACAATACTAGTAGAGTTTTTTTTTTCCTGACATTATACTAGGGCATTAGTTAAACATTGGCATTGATGAAAGATGGACATTAGCTTAACAACTTTCTGCACTTTTGATTTGACTGTAGTCTTTTTACAGAGCCTGAAAGATTTGTAACTTCAGTTCATCATGGAGGTTGAAGTAACATGACTGACAGCTGACAAAATGACTGTACATTTTTATCATTTGTTTTTCAACCTATTGTGAGAACAATATGGTCAGCCAGCAGTTGCACGAGTCCACGTGCGTTAATCTGTCACATCTATCATATTTTCAGTCAAGGAAAATTATTAAGACAACAGGAACACATCTAACTGTGCATATATTTAGTCTGGACAACATAATTGATTTCAGCTCTATTCAGAAAATGCTCATAGGGTGTTTAGTTTGCAATGTACAACTGCCAAGATGCCAGACACTAAAGCTTTAAAAAGACGTGTGCATTGTGTGTGGTTTGGATTTCAGCAAGTGATTAAGGATCAGGATTTACTAGGAGATATTCATCCCAGAAAATGTATATACCAGAAGTATCTCTGTGTGAGATCATTATGAAAATTTTCTGAGTATAATTAACACTTACACTTTCCTGCAAGTGTTATGCACAAAAATACTTGAGATAGGTAGACAGATACATAGACAGATAATATGGACATATGAATCTTCACCAAGTGCTCATCTGACTTACTGCTGAATTATCTCAGTTTTTGTACTCTGGCTTCATATTGGGTTTTGTGCCTGTTTCCTTTAGAACATCAAACTATGCATATGTGTCAGAAATTGATATCCTGATGGTTTGCTGATTGATATGCTACTAGCATACTTCAGCTTGATGTGACAAAAAAGTCACAATCTCAAATATATTTTACATTTTTTCATGTAAATAATGGTTGAGTAGAGAAGAGACACCTATTAATGCAGCCTGACCACTAACTTTATTAGATAACAAGGACTCTGCAGAGGAAAGACTGACACTGTCAATTCACCACAGCAAATGAAAGCATTGGTCAGAGCCTGCACCTTATTTGATGCTGCAGAACACTTGCATAGGTCACAAAGACCAATAAAGCTTAGTTCTAGTTAGTTAGCTCTACTGCTCACAAAAATCATTATCATCATTATTATTATTATTACTGCTTGTGCCTTACACTTTCATTTTGCAAAGTTGAAAACAGCAGAACCAAAACCTAGATTTCATACTCTCATAACTACGCTTTCCTATCTGTCTCTCATAGTATAAGGGCCAAAGGGATTAGTCAAGTAGCATACTCCAGTACTTCATTGAGCTCAGGTTTTAGATATCATTTTCTTATAATATCTCTCTAGTTACCAAGGTTCTTCTCTTTATGGGTCTGAGGAACAGTCATCAGCAAGTGGTTGGCTTTACTCACATGTCCAAACAGCTGGGGAGCCTTTCTTCTTATTAGGAAACAATACCCTTTTTCATAGGATCTGTTTCTCATCATACCACATGACTTAACAAGACTATTGGAAGCAAGTATCTATAACATTTTTGGAATCTAGTTTCTTGAAGATACATGATTGCTCTTCAGAGAATGATTTTGAGACATGCATACCTGGTTTTACTTTAATAACTTAATGTCATACACAGTCACTGTGCCCTTAGAGAATCTCTGCTGTCCCCGAGTCAGCAACACTAAAGAAGAAATAAACTGTGGGAAAAATCATACTTCTTTCTATCCATCATGGTCTCTGATAGCTTTAATTTTATTTTATTTTTTTTTTTTTTACATTATTTTGGACTCCACTGAACTTTCAAGACACCCATCAGTAACACTCTGCCTAAAGGCAATGTTTAGGTAGTAATATCCTAGAATTATTATTGTTTATAAAGTCCTGAAAACATAAAGATAGCTATATTAGAGGTGTGACTTAAAATATTATCAGGAACAGTAAAACAACAAGAATCTTCAGTCTGCTATCATGACCTCTTATGCACATGCTGTAGGTAAAAACTGTGTCAGTTTTGACAACGCTTTCATCAACACAGGCTTCATGAAACTTTTACCCTTCAGGTAAGTATCCTATGCAGGAAGAAGACCTCAAGACAGTCAATTGGTTCTTATAAGTAGAAAATTAACTAATGCCAGATAGTCTCCAAAGGAAACTGTAAACTTAAATCCAACTTGAAATGATTGTTTTTCCCTTTGGTTTTCTTATCTTTTCTTTACTTTTCTTTCCTTTTTTTTTCTTTTTTTTCAGGAAGACTGGCCACAAAATACTTGTTTTCATACTCTTTCCTATTGGAAAAGAACCTTGCATCTTTCCATGGAAATCTGTGCAGTGGTATCAGTCATGTAATAGATGATCTTTTACAACATTAATTTAATCATTTTTATTGTGAGTGAAGTAGCCTATCTATTTCCACTGAGGAGGCATAGTGTGATTGCTACAGCATTATCAACTTGGTCCATAGTCATGAAGGAACATATTCCTTCCACTTTGCATGTAGTTGAGTAGACACGTCCCAGGCCTAGCCATGAATATGTAGGAAAAGTTCCTCCCTAGTATTTAAAATTTAATTCTCATGTGCACTAAGGTCATTTTTCACCATACAGACATAAGACAGTGTCACAATGAGTCACAATGTCTTTTATAATGCTACAATGATGTAAAGTAGCTGTAATGTGAAGTATTCCCCAAGGTATGGATGAAACATCAAACACTCAGATCTGGCAGGGGTCCAGGAGAGAATCTGATTGTAGAAGAATCACAAAGGTAGTTTTTATGTGTCAATAGCACATATGTAGGATTCCATGCCAGCAGAGGTCCAAAGACTTGCTGTCACAGTCCTATCCATAAAAAAAAAAAAAAAAAAAAAAAAAAAAGAGTGAGCTAATTGGAATAAAATTATACACTATAATATTTATAAAAATACACTATTGTTCATTTATGTGGAGGTGCTGTGTTAACAGAAAGCATTGCCTGTTAAATATCCTGTAGATTTTTATTCTTTTCTCAAAGAGCAATGCCACTCAAAACTAACATTCCTATGTAATTATATATTCAATTAAAATAAAGCTGCCTTAACAACTGCTGAATTCTCCATAATTGTTTGATGTCATAAAAAACAAACAAGTTCCCAAAGAATAAAGAGTAAACATCCATTCTTTCCCCCTCTTCCCCTCCCAGTTCTCCTGGTAGCTGAGGAAATCTTCATTTGGGGCTGCTCAAACAATGTTAGGCCAAATTTATCCTTGGTGTCATTTCAGTGGAGTGAGTGCAGCTGCACAGGGCATTAATCTATTCTCATTATTTTAAAGCAAAATTTAAATGTGCCAGAAACTGTAATGTCAGAACCAATGGCTGTAAAGCTTTTATGAATCCATTTTTTAGCCTCTATCTAGTCAGAATCAAGCTTTAAATAACCATGATAGAATCCAGCAGAAATTTAGACCTTATATAGCATTGCATTTAAAGAGTTTGTTTTCATTCAATGCTATGTTTATGGGGATGGAAAAACTTCTCACCCAAGCACACAAATTTTGTGAAATTAAATTTTTAGACCAGTATCAACATTTGAACCTTGAGATAATGTCTAACTGGAGTCTAATATAAATAGATTAAGAGAGATTTGATTAAATAACAGAAGACCTAGAAGTTACCTAAAATTCAAATAATATGAAAGTGTTTCTCTATTTTAAGGATTTGTTAGTCATTGTTATTCAGGGGCAGGGTGAGGGAATCCTTGTAGGCCTCTGTTTCAACAAGAAATCGAAAGCAGAATTGTGAAAACTGGCTTTTTTACTCCATCTGAGCCTGTACAAGAAAGTAATTTCAGTGACACACAAAAATATGTTTTCAGTCCAGTTTTATAGGCTTCGGTGTTGGAGACTTTACAATACTCTACAGATTCTTTCCAGTCTTTCCAAGCTTTTTACCATTTGGATATTTTTCTGACACCTACTATGTCTGTTTCTTGATTCTTTTTAAGCACACTTTTTTCTGTCATAACGATCATGGGCTGGAGAAAAGGTCATTATTTTCCCTCCTACAACAGTTTTGAAGACAATTGCCCTTCTCTTTTCTTCATGCTGGAATCATTCTTCCATAAATCTCATATTCAGCTCATGATTAAATCTTCCATCTCCTCTCCTGAAGAAGTAAATCAGCCCCTGATTCTTCATTCCACACTGCACCGTGCAGTCAATGATTCCTAAATTTGGCACTTTTCACTGGGCTCTATTTAATTTCATTTTATTTTTCTCCAGTCTGCTATTGCCATTTTGAATTCTAGTCTTGTTTCCCAATGTACGTTAAAGTCCCTCTCACTTTCATGCCACTTGTGGGCTTAACGCACATCTCTGTCTACTCAGGTCATTGGTAAAGGTCTGAGTAGAAAGAGATCTGGACAGACCCCAGCAGAACAGCTAATTGTGTGCTTTTGCTTGACAGGGAATCACTGATATATATTCTCTGAGCTAGAATCCTGACTTTCTTCTCTCAGTCATGTTTATCTGAACACCTATGGTTCAGAATTGCTGACAACTTCCAGAAAGTTGCATGACCTGGATGTTTTTCACCTTGTAAAATCAGGCATCATGTCTTCACTCTGATAGTTACTGTATCTTTTCATATCCCATATTAATTACTACACGTAGGCTGTAATGCATAAAAGTTCATATTTTTTATTCATTGCATTTGTTGAGTACAATATTCTATTTCTTTACACAATTAAACTACACCAGTAATTTATAGCCTTTAAAGAAGAGAAAGGTGTTTGCAAAGGTTTTTCCTTTTGTTTTCCAGAGTTCCTATAGCCCAATAGAGGACTTTTTGACTATTAACTGTTACCGTATTTATGCTTGTTTTTTAAGTTATTTATGGAGAAAACTGTAATGTCCTCTCTAAGTAAATTAACATACAGGGAACATTTAACCACATGGATTACTTGTTGTGCAAGGGAGGAGTTTTCCGACATATGGCCAGAGCTCCACAAGGGACAAGAGTAAATGAAAAAGGAGGCAGCAACAATATGATTATGGAAACAATGCCAATTTGTAAATGAAAAGCTTTGGATCTTTTTTCTTTCTTTCTTTTTTTTTTTTCTTTACTGAAGCATAGTGCCCATGGGCATTTCTAAGTAGAGCTAGGCAGGCCTGCAGACAAATCAAAACTCAGGCAAGCTAAGGACCTGGCTATTCTCCATAAGAAAAATAACAGAAATAAAATCCAAGCTGTTAAAGTTGGCTACCCATTTACAAAAAAAAAAAAAAAAAAAAAGGAAATTTTATGTAATGATTTATAAATTCAATGTGACCATGAGGAAATCATACTAAAGGATTGCCTTTATTCACAGATATGAAGCCAAGGCAAAGCTTGTAACTCAACAGGATCTCAAATTAAACTTCCTTTAACAGTCCAAGTTTAAGTTCTGTAAATTTATATAATTAAAGTAGGATAACAGGAACTTTAATGTCAACTCAATCAGGTCCCAAGAACAAGAAAATCAGCTTTTTTTTGGAATAAACAGTTCTTACACAGCATAGAATTACACCTTTACAGAAAAGGAAGTTAGAGAGACAGGGAAGGATGAGAGAAGCCTGTTAGAGACCTGATAATTGAAAGGGTCTTTTTCAAAGACAAATGGAAGATTATGACTTGAGTTAAAGAAATAGCAATGCTTATATATGCACTTGTTATCAACAAAGGTCCTTGCATTTAAGTAAAACAATGCTTACGAAGAAAAATAAGATGAGCTGTAAGCAGAAATGTTTTCAAAGCAGAATATTGTTCATGGATTTCCATAAAAAATAGTGACTGTTTAGAAGTGTCCCTTTTAAATTATCATGGACTAAATCAGAGACTAGAACTAAAACATAGCCACTCTCTGAAAAATAATGGCGGTGGAGACTGCTGTTCTTTATGCGTGTTCACGTTTGCTCTGCAAACATATAATTCAGTTTAATTAGCATGTGATTGAAAAGTGTTGACGTCTTGTGTTCTGTGTTGCTAAATGGATTTCCTCATGCTGGGGAATATGTGAATTCCTTGAAGAATTGTTTATGCTACCAGAGTGGCTTTTAAGTAATTTTGATGACAAGAATTAAAGTAGACAGTCAACATAGTTATTTTGAGGATTTAATATAGTTGTGAACACAAGAGTGTAAATAACTTTTTCAAGGAGCTCAAGCAGTCTGTGAAAACAGCTGTACAGATTTTTTATTTTTTTTTCCATTTCATGGAACCGTAGAGTTTAATTGCAGCTTTTGTCTCTTCTCATTTCTAGCAGCCAAAAATAAGATAAATAAATGTAAAAAAAAACCCTCTCCTTCGAAGTACTGAATATAATTTTAAAAAGAAAAGATTTAAGTATTTCTGTATGATTCTTCTCTGGGCTCTAAAAACACTAAATTTCTGTAGCTTCATGTATTCCACAAACTATATTTCTGATTCACTGTGGTTGTATAAGAGAAAAATATGAATTAAAGTGTAAATTACACTTCTTTGAAAGCTACGTATTTTTAATTGTCAGAATGGCAGAAGCAAAGTACTGTCAAAAGCTTGCACAGTTCAGACAAACCTAGAAGTATATGGACACTGAAATTTCTACTCCACAGAAAGTTTTGCAACTTCAGAATCAGTTTTGTTCTGAACCAGAGTGAAAAAAGCAAAGTGCTTTCCAAGAAATATAATTTCCAGGAATAAAAAAATTAGATTAATAAAAAAAAAAAAAAAAGAAAGAAAGAAAAATTTAAAATGTTATATTGCCATATTTTTCAGGCTTATAATATTTTGAAAAACACTGTGAAATTGAAAGTTATTTCAGGATGAAAAAGCTGGAAAACTTTCCTAACATGAAAATGTAAAATATCTCAACTGTATTTTTTCAAATTGAGAATGTTATAAATGAAATCAATGAAGACTGGCGAGTTCTCTAGTTCTGTCATAACATATTGATGTTGCTAATCATGAGCTGTATGGGAGCATGCAAGAGCCACTAGTATCAGCAACAACCATCAATATAAAACCACAGAGTTTTAGGAGTTTACGGGCAACTCTTCCTCATTTTTAAAGCTGACCTCCTTCTTTGTCCCCAACACTGACCCACCAAAGTCCCATAAATATACTACTGGTGAGGCTTGTACCCTTATAGGCAGCAGATTATGCTGTAATAAGGATTAATCTAAACTGAAGTATTCACCTAACTTGAATCTTTGAAAATTTCTAGTCATGAGGTCTAAGGCAGCTTCCTAAGCTTCCTTCGGACAATGCAGAGAGTAATGTGCATCTAGAGAATCATTCATCTGTTGTAGCCAGATGCTTATAATAGAAAGGAGATTTTTTTTTTTTCCCATTAGGTCTGTCTGTAGAGGGATTTCGACCAATAGCTGCTGAACTTTTATGTGGGTAAAGTTAGGTGAAGTTAGTCTCCCTTTAAATGTCAGGATGAACAACATATAAGAAAAAAAAAATGCCTTTTTGGTACATTAGCCAGATCATACTCCTTTGAGTTCATTGTGTTACACCACACTAACTGATGATGGTATTGAACAAAAATTATTTATGCTCAAATGCAAAGATAATCTACCTCAACAAAATGCACGTTTATACTAGGTAAGTACTATATTTGCCAGGCCCTGTTCTTTTCTTTGGAAACCCTGTGAATATCCTTCTGTTTATGAGATTGAATCCCTGCCACTGAGGTATGGTGAAGTGCAGGAGAGTGGAGTTGTTTCCCCAACCTTGTCACCCATTCCCATCATCAGACACACTGGTGGGTGTTCTTCAGTAATTATTCTCATCAGTCACATGGATTTAATTAGAACTTCAGTATAATCATAACTAGCACTATTCCCTATGAACAAAGGACAGTTTAAAGAAGGAGTGGAAAAAAATGAACACCGTGATGTCTTATTACGAGAACATAAATCAGATTGTGAAAGGAGAGGGAAAAAAATAAGGGAAGGTAAGGGAAATGGAGAAGACTGCATAATGGCTCAGCTCTCTCAACTACTTCTCGAAAATGCAAACACAGAAAACCAAGGAGATCCAGCCCATCAAAATCCATGAAAAGTCTATTGACTTAAGTGATGCCACATCACAGGCTCTTTTTATCCTTAAACCTTAGAGAGATACTAGGATAAGACAACTGTCTAACCACATGAAAGAAACCTCTGCTCTACTAAGTCACAGATTAACTTAAAATTAAGGAATTCCTGCAAATACTTAAGTTACCCTGTATCTCTTACCAGACAGATACATAATGAATAGCTTAGCAGGTGATAAGATGTAGAACAAAGGATGAAAATCTATCCAAGTTCAGACAGCATTTTGTTTTAATTTTATCAATATCTTAGAAAACAAGATAGACACAAACAACCAGTCATAAGACTAACAATAACAAACAAAAATAATATTCTTTGTACTTGCAGCTAAATTTTCTTTTGTTGACATAGAAAACTCTACAGTTTATGGATTGCAGCGTCCTCCTTAGAAGTAATAAAATCCCATCTGAGGTTTTGTGGCCATTAGCTTGGCTTCCAAAGGTATTTCTTAAAACTGCAAGCATTGTATGTCCAGTTTCTGAGGTTAATACATCATACAGAATATAAAATTCCTGATCTTTTCAATGCATATTGAATTCATGAGGTTTGGAAAGTGAGGAAGGAAAGAAATCCTACCATTAATCTTCCAATGTTGATCATTCAGGTGTGTTAGGTTTTAAATTTGGTAGAAGAAGATCCAGAGATGCTTTAAAAATCAGATTGACTTTTACTAATACATTGAAGAAAGATAATCTTCTGGCTTCAGCTGTGACCAGTATAATCTGCTGGTTTTGATTTCCTTCAACTACTTTAAGACACAGACTATGCCTGCTAGCTAACATAGTCACCCATACACTGCTTCCCGAAAGCAAGACAGAAGCCATGGAAATTCAATGAAATTTCAGAGTGTGCTACAGGGATTGGCTTGATCTTGGCTACCTTAGTGACTCAAACAGGACTCATATTTATGACTGAACAAATCACAAATTTTTCCACTACAGAAGTGTTCAGACAAATTACTGGTTCCCACTGCATAGGAGTAAATAAAATTTAATTTTAGAGTCTTGTCTTTTTTAACATCAGCTTTTGTACCTGTACTACAAGAACAGATGGAGTATGGGAAAAAATTGAAGTGTTAATTGATTTTGTTTGAATCCTGTTACCCTCTGTTTGGTGTGAATTGTGAAGTTGTCAAAACATTAAGTTATATAAGGAATGGAGCAGAGAATAAACAAAAAGATAATTCTATTGATATCAGATGTGTATCTTCAGCTAACATACACTGGTTATCCTATCTCATACTGCCGAAAAATAAGAGAAATAACAAAAGAGCAATAAAAACTAAAGAAAAAGCCTGTTCTCAGAAAATGAAAATTAGCTTTTCTTTCCTTAGAAAAGAGATTAAAATGCAGAATATCTGTTACAGGAAATTTGTTGAATTCAAGAATTTAAATACATTGAAATAGACTGAGAAAACAAATGTGTACAGGAGTATCAAGAGTATCTTGGGTGATGATAATTATCCCCCAAAACGTTAAAAGGAATATTTATCTTTGTGCTTCACAAATGTAACTATTAGAAATTAATTTCTAATGTGGACAAATAGATTGCTTGCTGCTTCTGTGAAGTCATGTCACCTTCCTCAGAAGCATCAGGTATAGGAAGTTGATATGGATAAGTTTTTGGAATGATGAAGTAAGATCCAATATAGCAACTCCTGTACTTACATGTACCTTGGAAAATGTCAACAGAATAAAATAAGACACACAGAAACCTTCCAAAAGCTTTGACTACATCTTATGGATCAGGTATTTGATCATGTGTAATTCAGAATATGATCTGAAGTAAAAAATAATGTCTCCACAGGATTACATGAAGTTTTTTTTTTTGCCAAGCATTCATACATTGAAGGCATGAAGAGTAAAAGGCAGTGATAATTAACTAGTTTGAGATTAGTTCCTCATCCACTGTCATGATGCAATGCATCATTCTCATATCAAAATACTAGAAAGCACATTTTAGGCAACAACTTCACTCAAGTTTGTTTCTGTCATAAAAAAATTAGATTTCCCTTCAGGAAGTTTGAAACTGAAGTTCTGTCCTGAACTTATTTCACCTCTGTAATAATACTTTTGACCCAGAAGAAAAAAATAAATATTCTTTTACATAGTAAGCAAATCAGGAAGTAACTATTGAAGGTAGGAATGAATAATGATGCTTGAGAAAAAACACACTTTGCCTTTGTAAGACAAGAACATATTACATCAATACAGAGTAGTATGTCAATATACAGAAATAATTATACAGATACACTGCTAGCTGATAACATTGCAATGAATATAGGCAAATGTGGATTAAAAACTCACTGCTAAAACAACCTCAAAATTAACTCCACAATTTAAAGCAGAACGCTTTGCAAGACAGCAAGTCAGATGACGTCTACTTCAGGAAAATTGACCCAATAGACAAATACAACTAATTGAACCTTATGCATATAAACTCTTAGGTAAGTGGTGAATTACCACAACTTCAAGTATCTTTTTTTCTTTGTTTGGAATATTTTTACTATTTGCAGGAAGCTAAATATAGGAAATTTCTGAGAATTTGTAATATTTCTTGAATGCCTTCTTTCTATTGTGGGATCTTTCAATATTATTCCTTTTAACTTTAATGAACAAAGAATATGAAATCTACTGGCAATTTGCTTGCTACCATGACTGAGACTATATACTGTAATTAACTGGTGTCTTCTTTACTTTAATTTTTTTCTCTGTGGATGCAAAATCAGTAACCTGTGGATTCCAATTATACGGGAAATTTCAGCTTCAAAGACATCAGTTGCTTAGTAGAAATTTGTGGAAAAAAAGGCATCATTACAAATTAACCAATCTCTGATTGTCAATTTATGTTGGTTTTAACCCTAGTTCTGCATGTAGAAAAAATGTATTCTTTCAATTGTAAGGACTGTAGATTTTCTCATTGTTTCGTTGTATCTTTTATTCTTGAATCTCCTTCTTTGCAACTTATGTGTGCATTGCTTGCACTCCATAATGATATGCAGAGCATGAATCAGCTGATTAAGAGTGATGCACATGGATGAAATAATCCTGGAATCTGCTGGAATCATTTAGGACATTTCATAATTACATACATAATAAATATGCAAAATGTTTCCATTACAGTGATGTTCTGAATGAGAAGTTGATCATCATACAACAAAGCAGATGCCAGAAATCTGTTAGATAATCTGCTGTTTATTAGCTTGTATTTTGCTACCTCTCTCCCAAAAGAAACACAATTTTATGCCTCACTTTCTGTTGTAGCAGTCTACATTGTACTTGGGAAAGGAAGCTACATTGACCATACAATTCAAATACCATGAAGAAGAGGTACAGGTAAGGGATAAATATGATGATTTTATGTTCCCATTTTTTATGAAAATACAAGAAATTATATTAGCCGAAAGAAGGAGGATAAACTATACAGTCTGCAGGCTTCTGTAAGTGTATCATAATCACCTAACATTGTGCTAAGTTAAAATAGTTAAAATAGTTATGTTTGTTTGTTTGTAATGGCATCATAAAATTATTTGGTTTGGAATTTTCCTTTTCCTCTTTAAGCATCCATTTACATAGTTGCATTTTATAAACTGACATAGCAATTTGTTTAGTATCTGTAATCTATTGCTGGATGAGAAAGACAATCATTACAATGTAAATAATATGGAGCTTTGGCTTTTCTGTTAATTCTGACAACATTGTATTATAAAAATACAATATGTTTCATTATAGTTCTGATTACTTGAGTTGACACTGGTAAAAATTACCCATTTAAGAAAATACTGAGCATTCTTAAAGCTGTATTTTACTTGGGTATAACAACTTTTAAAAGAAGCTGTACTGACTGCAGACAGACAAGTGAGTTAAATTCACCTCTATTGATAAAAAACCACTGATTTGAGTGAATTGACCACTAAAGAGGAAGTTGGCCTAGAGTGCCAGAGAATAGACACTTGCTGTCTTCTTGCCAAGAGAATTTCAGTGCAAAAGAAAGAAAATATTCCCCTTTTATGATCTAGTCTGCATATCTCCATAGAGTTAGAGAAGTACTCAAGTATCTCTCCTTGTCAATGTTCCCTTTCTCCTGCCCTATGAGAAGCCTGAAATATGTCAAGTAGAACTGTCAAACTACCAGTGGCTAAATGAAAATTGTTTCCTATCCTTGGTGCTATTAAGAGTCTTTACTTCAGTTTTATTTCAGATCTTGAATGGTGAAAGGAAGGATGAAAGTGTGCAGAATGAATCCCTGTGTAATCCATTGTTTTTATATCTGCCAGTTGACTGAGGGCGTGTTATCTCAGCCCAGGAAGATGAGTCAACTGATGTACTTAATTTGGCTTCATTCTCACCCTCACCTCTGAATTTATACAAGAGAGACTGATTCCCATCCCAGTTGTTACATAAGGATCACTGTTGTCTTACCTAAATAGTCCTTACATTGTTAAGCACTGTAAGAAAATTGTAAGGAACAGGACATTGTAAGGACTACAAGCATGTCTTAATGCTGATATAGCATGTCTTCATAATCTTTCCTGAACATTCAGACTGTACATGACCAAATTCGATTACTGGCAACCTGTAACTTCATTATAACAAATCTTTTCAAGGTTTATTTTTTTTTAAAAAAAGCAAAACATGAAATCCTATTACTCATTTTGTGCAATTAATTGTCATATGATTACCAGTGCTTCCCGTGTGTGCTTCATCATCTCCGATTTCATAAAGGTAGCTTTAAAGGTAGTGAAACAGGAGACAAAAACAGGTTTTGGTTAGCCTGAGAAAACACCACACCTGCTGAATCACAATGCAAAGTGACAAGTGGAAAACCAGCTTTGCTAACAGAGAGTAATTGAGAAAAAATTCTGCATGTATCTAAAAGAAATGGAGAACCCGAAACTATTTAATCCTGTAGAAAGTCAGATTTCCTGTCTTTGATATTGTCCCCTTTAAAAGAAGATATTAACAAAGCCAAAGGAAACAAGATCCTGTAGTTCTTTTGAAGCTGAAAGAGGAGGTTATATTGTTTAGTAAAATGCCAGCAAGGTATTTTTCCCCACTTCTTGCTTGGTTCTCATCCAAAACATAACAAACCAAGCAAATGAAAATCTGGAGGTGCCTTATCACTTTTGTTTCCCATTCAGGCTTCCCAGGGAAGTGGTTGAGTCACCATCCGTGGAAGTGTTTAAAAGACAGCACTTAGGAATATGGTTTAGTCCTGGACTTGGCAGTGCTATGTTAATGGTTGGACTCGATGATCTTAAATGTCTTTTCCAACTCAAACAATTCTATGATTCTATGTTTCTAACTCTAAATTATATTGATTAGAGAGAAGGATGCTAATCAAGATGAATCATCTATGGTAAAAAATACCTTTTTATATCAAAATCTGCAAACTTTTTTGTTGTTCAAATGTTGCACCTAAACTGCTCTTGGAGCTTTAGAAAATAATCATGCATTTGCTCTTCAGATTGCACAAAGTTATCAGAATTGTAAAGTTTGATCTCACTTCTATTGAATGAATGGGAAATATTTGAATTTCAATGGAAACAGAGCCACACCTTTGATTACATTAATTATAAGCCACTTTCTTCAAACTCTAATAATTACATTAGTGATATCCAGGGAAATCTTCAGCATTTGGCTTGATAGTGAGCATGTAAAAGAAGAAAGCTGGGTCTCAGAGGAAGTACATGTATTTTTAATACTGTGAAACACATATTTTAGGATATCAAAAGCTCAGAAATTTTTTTTTTCAAATAAGAGAGATGGAAGTACATGCAAATCTTAATGTCCTGCTCAAAGTACCAGAGGATAGTTCAAGAATTATATCCCTCTAGAACCTGTCTTTCACTTGCACAAAATGGACTTTCAGGACTTCCTGACAAGGGATTCCAAGTTGCTAATTTCCTATAGAAAATCTAGTCTCCAAACTGAAAACCAGGGAATACTCAAACACAAAAACATGGATCAGTCTTTAATTGTACACCAGCAAAAGACCATCCTAGTAGCCACCTTCTGGACCTTCTGCCTGATAAAATAATTCAGCTATGATTGGAGAAATAGTGCAAAGTGTTTAGAGCAGTCAGGACAGTACTTCAGTCAATGTAAAAGCGTCAGAAATTCTTAAGGGAAAGTAATCAGCAAAACGAGAAATTATCCGTAATTGTAACATCAATTTTTGAAAGAATAAAAGTAACTAATGTTCTTATAGCTCATTTTAAAGTGTAAGAAAAATTCTCCTGAGAGGGAACATGGAGGGAGTTAAAAGCAAACATTTTTCAAGAAAGTAATTGTAATTTAGTTACGGTATTATAGAGTAAAAACAATGCATTATACTTGATTTGAATGTATAGCATATATACTTTATGCTTAATAGTCACTTTCAGTAACAAAAATAAATCAGTCTGAAATATTACTTGAGTGCCCAATGCCTCATGAAAGGAAAATAAAAAGAGATTATCTAAGATTTACATGAAAATAACTATAAAAAAGGAATACAAATAAATACTGTCATTTAGGACTTCTTTTACACTAGCTGCTGAATGTTCTTATCTTTTCAGGTTACAGTAGCTGCAAAAAGGGCTTGGAGAAGACTTCCCTCAAAGGGTTTACAGTAGACCTGCTTCTGATGCACGAAGCAGGTATTTAATGATACACACCATTGCCTATAGATGTGTCAGCACTGTAGTCAGATGTCATTTAAATCTCAGTAGCTTAGATATTGAGAGGAACAAAAGTGTGGGAAGTGGACTTCAGCATAAACTACAAAAAGTTCGCTTGAGATCCTAGGTATATATTTGGCAGCTAAAATCCACGCTGTTTAAATCTCTTGGTTATAGTACAGCCATGCCTTGGGGTAAAAATATATTGCATTCACAAGCTGGAATCTACAGCAAAAAGACTATTAATCTCCTGTCTTTTCCATACTGAAATGACCAGCTACTCTGAAAGCACACTGGGAAATTTCTCTCACCTAATTTTAGGTGTCTAAACTGATCCCTTAGACTCCCTGTACAGCCGAGGCACTTCCAGAAGTGTGTTGCTACTCCTTTCACTTGCCTGTGTTGCAATGAACTGAAGCACACTCTGCAGAGTTTTTTTATTTCCCCAACAACCAAGAAGGAAACCCTGGGAATCTTGTTTCAGCCTTGGCTATCTAAGTTAAGGCAAAGTAACCCCACACAGTACAGCAGCATAAAGCTTTGATAATAGGAATGTTCAGCAACAGTTGAACAACTGGAAATTTGTGAGTGGGCATTTGATTTTGAACTTAGTAAGGGTCAGAAGTCTGTATAAAAGAGTTAAAATTATATTGTCATAAAAAAGCATCTGTTTAGTTACACGTTTCATTTATTATTATGTATATATAACTGGAATCAAATTCTTTTTCCTACAACAATTTCTTCCTCTGCTGGGGGTTAATTATCCTATAATCATAGTACAAACTATCCAAATGAGATGGTGACATGTTTTACCTTATCAGCTTTCTGACAAAGTCCCTGGGATGTAATCATAGAATCATAGAATCATAGAATCATTATGGTTGGAAGAGACCTCAAAGAGCATCAAGTCCAACCGTATACCTGATGCCACCATGCCTGCTAAA
>NW_009633970.1:27131-38464 GCF_000690535.1 Cariama cristata
TGTCGTCTGCAAACTTACTGAGGGTGCATTCGATCCCCTCGTCCAAATCATCAGTGAAGATGTTAAACAGAACTGACCCCAACACTGAGCCCTGAGGAACACCACTCGTGACTGGCTGCGAACTGGATTTAGCTCCATTCATTGCCACTCTCTGGGCACGGCTGGCCAGCCAGTTTTTCACCCAGCAAAGGGTATTCCTGTCCAGGCCATGGGCTGCCAATCAACTGAACACAATGCCAGTGCATTTTAGAGGATTGCATCACTGATAGATTTGACTCCTAACTGAAACCTCAGAAAAAAAGAGGTTTTTGTGAATAAACTGTGACCTATTCAGATCAGATCTGTAGATGTTAAAAAAATAAAAAAAAACATAAAAACCCACCCAATGCTTCTTATCAGGTGGGCAAGAACAAGCAGGTGGTTGTAAATACTGGCTCTCATTTCCCAAAGCTGATGAGTTTCAAGTTCAAAATCTGTATATGAAGAGGAGGAGATGGTGTAGGAAGCATATGCAAAGAGATACAGATCAGTCTGAGGACTTGTATGTACTTCAGACATGAAGAAAAACGATATACTCAAAAACTGGTTAATTTTTCCCAGCTATAGAAAATGATCTAATAAAAAGATATTTCCTTCACCTGCAAATCTTGCCTTTCCTCTAAAAGTTTGCATACATATTATAAGCTGTTGACTCTTGTAGGGAGTTCTTCACCTTTCCTAACATTAGCCAGCAAAGAGTTAGATATCTGCTCTAAACTGGTGTTTATCCTAAACAAAACCTGATAAAGTGGGGAAAAAATAAATATTATGATGATTTGTTATTTTTGGAAAGAAAATTCCTGACTTCCTCTAGTAAAGCACTGTATCTTCTCACTGATTTACACAGAGATCTGTCTATTATGCTCTTTGCATGAGAACATGAAGCAATCAGAAAGAAAAATTTGGAAAAATCTTCATCTTCGTTTTTTGACTTTAGAATCTTAGTCACATATGCCCAGATATACTTACAAAACAATTCAGACTCTAGTTTTATATAGTAAAATTCCTGTTCTAGTCTACAATAAGTACAAGATGTGTCAAAATGTACAATTATAGAGTCACAGCTGCAATAAAGGCCAATATTAAGTAGCAGAGTTGTGCACAGTAACAGTGTCATGAAGGAAAGAGAGAAAAGATTCCCATCTTATTTCATTACAAAACTCCTCCAGCTGGTTTTCTTGGCGAGAAGCAGAAGAAGAAAACCTACGTGGAGGATGCAGCTTAAAATGACAATCTTGAAAATATATATCTGCTTGCAAAAAAATGCATAAACTCTATGAAAAACTGGATTCTGCCGAGTGATTCATTATTTTAATGACTTCCTGCTCTAATGCACATCCTCTCTTTTCCTTTGTGCAATCTGCTTCAATCCCTGTTAAGGATTTAGCTTTACAATGGAGCTTTTATAACTTTCTGGATCTTTGTCATGTTGGCATATGGGTCATTCCCTTTATGTAAGGACAAGAAGAAGGCAGAGAACTGTTGTCCTGTGGGATAAGGAAAAATTCAAACCTGAACTGGCCAAGTATTTCTCTGAAATAGTGTGAGTTGCTTTTTCCCTTAGGAGCTGAATGCTGGCAGGTAGCAAGTGTGGAGGAAACCTGAACATGTTTCAATGCTATCTGTTCCCGCAGATGTCACTAAGAGCAGTGGTGTTTATAGGACTGCCAAATTGGAGTCAAGCAGGTATTTCGATTTCACAAAAGTATGGAAAAACTTTTGCTAACTACCAAAGTAATATTTCACCACTGAAACATTTTTTAGCTCCCAAATAGGATTTTACTATGGATCCAGGTCTGAAAATAAACTTCTGTTTTCCACTGCATTTCAAAAGTTATGGTAATATATACTCTTCATAGGAAACTGTGTGGAGATCAGGAGACAAACTGAGTGCCATTGCTAAGGAAATAGTGAAGGTTTGAAAGAAATAGAGGTGTATTTGTCTCCATAAAGTATGTGTTTCTAGAGAAGGAAACTACAAGAATTTTTGAATGCTGCAAAGATTTAAACCTCTTAGAGACAGATTTAGTAGTAGTAGTAGTAGTATTGGTATTATTATTACTGGTATTATTATTATTGACAGTCTTCTGAATATTAAGCTGATAAAAACCCCAAACATTTGGAATACAGAAGAATAAAGAAAATTATGGATTCCCAGGTGAATAGCATGCTTGTGTAATCTCCCTGAGCCAAGGAACACCTCTCTACTGTGTGGCTGTGCAGCACCAAGAACCCTGAAGTCTCAGTCCATGGCCTTTACTCTGGTATTGCTGTGATATTCATTAACAGAGTTAACTGCAAACAAAAGATGGACCATTACATCAGGGCATAGTTTGGTTCCTATATGGTTTAAACAAGAACAAAGCATAGGCTATGTTTATATTTGCTGTTGTTCAATCTACTTTCTTTAGCAAACATGCAATTTGCATGAATTGTTCTTGTTTTGTAGTTAAAGGGCAGAGTTTGAGGACAGAGATGGGAGCAAGGTACCTAAGAAGAAAGGAAACAGAACAAAAAGCTTCCACTACAAAACTAACACTTTCCCCTGCAAACCAGGGATGCAGCCTGCAACCCCAGCAGTATGGCCAGATGTTTAGAGGTCTGCGATAGGAACACCCAGCTAATGGTGCAAGAGCAGCATGAACAGATGGTGCTATAGCGCTTGCATATTCCGTATTTCTCCACCCACCAGCACCTGCTATCTAATCCCTTTAAATGATTTAGATTCATGGTAATTATTACATTCTCACCTTTCATTTGTTTTGCTATCACATCAAGGCCATCTACATTCACAGTCCAGGTTTATACTACCAAACTTAGTGTCATTTTAGGACTCCTAATTTCTAAGCTGTGAGAGGAGAGGCAGGCCCTCAACTTCATTAAAAATATATAATCTAATGTGCAAGAATTCTCTGCTCTTTAAAAAAACATACAAGCAAACACATATCATTAATTAGGAGAAGGGAAACAGCAAAATGTTAGAAGTATGCTATGCAAAGGTAATAAACTTACTGACTCATTTGTGCTGTCTGTAGCGTCACAAACTCATCAGCACTTTAACTAGAAATGCCAAAAACCCTAAAGATGCCTTGAAGAACACAAATTCAGCTCCTTAGAGTTTTTTTAACATGGGTATGCTCCTGACAAGCATCTGTGTCTCATCAAGAATTTGTCTTCATAAGGAGGTCCTTAGTAAGCCCCTAATTGTGGGTTATGACTGTCCAAATTTTGAAGATTGCGAATGTCAGTAGTTTGTAAAAGCATCACAGCCTTCCAATTTTAGAAAGGTCAATAGGACCCTATTACAGTCAAATGTTCTCTGCAGGCTTCGTAATTCAAACTTTTATTATTCGTTGCTCTCTATTCCTCTTCCCTATTCCTTTTCCCAAATACCCTGTATGAATAAAAAAATCACCATTTCAGTGCAATGGAGTTACCCCTTGGATGGAAGAAATCAGTTCTGCGCCAGTAACACTGCAGTACACAGCCATTTCCAGCAGCCAAAATCTGCCCTTGGATGTGAGTCAGTGGAAACATGCACATTCAGTGGTAGACTCTGGCCCCAGAAGGAGAAGCAAAGAGTAAGTAGAGCAGCTGAAACTGCCAGAGGGATTTAGATTGGCAGAATGTATTTAACCTAATTTGGCATGTGGTCAGGACATGAGAAGCTAATAGCTTATTGCTTTTAAAAGCTGGTTCTTTGTTTAATACAAATGTTCATAGTATTGGTTTCATATCCTATCTGTCAGCTCCAAAGTAAAAAGAAATCCCAGTTTCCATAATGCTATTATGTGTGAACATTTGCTGTTTTGACTTGTTACAAATCATGACATCAATGAAACCACCAGCGTGCAGGTTCACTTTGAAGGTTCACCATCTCCTGGCCTGGCTTTCAGGCTGACCTTCCCTGTGGAAGCGTCGGTACAATATGAGTTAGATGGAAGAGCGACTTCCCAGGGCAGAGAGGTGCCCCTGACTCTGCCAAGGCCCTGGTGAAGAACATCCTTACAGAAGAGACTGCCTGCCACACGAAACCTAAACACCAGATTACACAGTGTCGGAAAAGGACCGGAAATATACGTATTATCAAAATTGCAGAGTGTCTGTATCAGCAGCTTTGGCAATATCACATACACTACGAAAAATCTTGTTAAATGAAATAAAATAGATTTTTTGTTTAACAATTTCTTTTTTATATAATAATCAGGCCATATATTCATTCTTATTTCCATTATTTTACTTCTTCTGCCTTCAAAGTAGTCATTATAGCCCTCGTTCATTTTAAGTCTCTACCATGCCAATGCGTTTATTAGTGTCTGCTTACATCTGTGCATAGTCCCGCTGATGTCAAAGAGAAAGGTTATGAATAGTAAATATGGAAAGGGTTGACTGGGTCTTCTGAAAATGTGTAATATTTGGCTTCTGAAATATTTGTAACTGATCATAACTTATTATAAGAAGGCTAGACTTTCTGAATTGAGCAAACTTTTCCTGGTGTATGAACATATATGTTTCTTCATTCTCTTTTGAAGCAGATTTTTAATTTGGTGAACAAATATGACATTATTGTAGTCATCTCAGACTATATGTTTTCAATTTGAAGGACTATAGAGTCACTTCTAAGAAAATTATTAAAAGTAGTTATGGAAAGCACACTTCTAGCCTGTAAACTTAAAGTCTTTCTGCAGGAGTCTGTATCTTTAGTGGAAGATAGTCTCTAACAATCTTCAAATTTGAAAGTGATGAGCTTAGATTAAGCTGCTAAGACTGACTCTTAGAGGCAACTCACCTATCTGAATCCCATGAAGGTGGCACAGTAATAGAGGCCTGACCCTTTCCAGGGTGCTGTGTGCAAACTTTTCCACTTTCCTCTGTACCTAGTACCAGCACCTCTGCTTAGTTCATTGCCTTTGTGGATCCCATTTAGAAATGTTTAATTCTCCCTACATGTACAATAGAGAATTTAGATAACTAACTTAGACTTTGATTTACAGAAAATGTCAGGGTACCTATAACCTATATATAACCTATAGGTTTCCCTGGTAACAGAAAGCAAAATTTAGCCTCTCTACTTTTAGTTTAAGAGACTCGGTTCATAATTTTATTTTTAAGTTGGTTTATATGAGGAAACATTTGACCAATTTACCTTTAGTTTTGCTGAAAAGTTCCCCAGATGAAACTTGAAAATTTTGGTGGCAAAGAAACTTTGTTGCTCAATCTAAAAGAAAGATCAGTGTAAATGTTTTAAGAACCATAACAGTATGATATTAGTACTTGATACAGAAATAATAAAACAACTGATACATAAATACGCAGTTGGATAAGTCTAAAGATGTACACTCAACTTAATAGATGAATTCCTAGATCTACAACCACAAATGTTACAAAAAGTTTAAATTCCACCTCTGCTTTTTAAGATACAGTATTTCAATACCAAATCTATGTTAGAAGCCAATTCTAAATCTCGCATTTTTCCTTACCAAGCACATACCCTGATCTCATTGTTCCTTGCCAAGGCTTGGCCTTGATATATGTTATTTAAAAAGCAAACAAAGAACATGAACTTGTTCAAACTCTGGGAATATTTCAGCCTACAGCTCAGCAGAAAACCTTTATCTGAAACCGATGAACTTCTCAGGACCATTGAGAATTGACCAGAGGGGCTAATTAGCTGTTGCACAGTCTCACTGATTCTGTGTCAATAATTTATAAATTTAGAGAGCAGTCAGGTTTTGGTACTCGTTTAAATTTAAAGTGCCAGTTCTCAGAAAGTCTGTGCCACTGAATTCAGTGGACTGGCACAGATCTAGACCCACTGTGGATCTAACACAAATAGGTACATCATATTTTCAAATATATTACTTCCTTCCAAAATGAAAATTTAGTTCACCATTGAAAAAACTTTAATTAGATATCCATGTAGCTACTTTGTTTTTCTTTTGTTTCCAGGTAGTATGGGAAGGTGGCAGCTAGCTGTCATTGGAAAGAGCACAGATCAGGTTTACAGTAAAGGCAGGTACTGATAGAATATGTTTTCTGCCTCACAACAACAGCAACCAGCATCTTAAGGCATTTTTGGTCCCGTTCTGGTTGCACCCTTCGGTTTTTCTTACTACGCAAGAAATAAATTTCTTTTAGATGCCATAGACTGCTTTTGTGTTGGCTGAATATTATTTAATTGGGAATGTTTTATTACCCATAGAATATATTGAACAAATGGATGTGGTAGGTGACTTTGTCCATACAGGCAGAAGAAAAGTATCACGAGTATCAGAGTCTTCATGGCCCCACTGAGGTCACTTATTTCTGCCCCCAGCTGAACAAACTATTAATCCACTTCTTTGCCAAAATTGGGGCAGATTACAGTGCATTCTGGGATGCAAAAGCTACCATTAATTAGCTGGGTTGAGTTTACTCACTCATTTGGCATAGGTCAGTAAGGGTATCTAAACCAAAGATTTTTAGCCAATGCTGCACCAAAGATCTGCTTTTTGGCTCCAGAGTGCTGGGCACAAACTGCTGCTCTTGCTAGCTGCTGCTGACATCTCCAAACTCATTTTTTGCTCAACTATGTGTAAAAGCCCATCAGTCTTTCAGGTTGATCACTTGAAAACCAATTGAAGTGTATCCATGCATTCTAAGTATTAATTTTGCATACAGAAAATTACTTTTTTTATCACTGTTGAAATTTCTCTGAAGTGGCAAATATGACAGAGGTTCACTCTGTGAAGAAAAAAAAAGGGAGCGAATGCCAGTTCTGATCCAGAAACCTTATCTAAGAATTAGGGTAAATATGTTCCCAGACTATCGTTTATTAGTATTACAAATCTGTAGTATATTAAAAAAGGCCCTGCAGGCAACAATTTTGAGGAGAACCAAGTAAGAGTATGCCCAGCTTTGGACATGCAGTTGATGGGGTCCAGTATAGTATAATTGTTTTCTGATAGACCTTCCATTTACTATCAGCCAAGAAATCTTGGGTTTCTTTAAATGTGTTTCCCAGGAGAAACTGATTCAGTTTGAAGGCACAGTAATCCTTTCATGAAGCTACTGTATCTGGATATCTCTGGCAAACTGTGTGGGGTTATTATGCCCAAGTCTAGGATGAGACCTGACTAAACTAATTTTCATGAGGTGTAAAAATAAAGTATTTAGCTCAGTGCACTGCTGAAACCCTGGCATTGCTGACTCCACAAAGATTCTATTCATATATCACAGTTAGAAGATAAATTTACTTTAAAAAAAAACATTTGGCTTTTTTTAAGAGAGCTTGTTGGGTTTAAGGCTGTGTCTTTTTCCATCAAAATAAAAGGTTAACTTGGAAATATATAAAAGAATGTAAATTAAATTTAGTGAATACAATTTTATGATCCACCCTGATGCATATAATAGCCATAGGTAAAAAATACATCTGTGGTGAAGAAGTGGAAAATTGGAACATTATGGAGTTTCCACCAAGCTCCCTTGTTAGTGAATCTAAACTAATCTTTAGTGAATTCCTGAGAAAGCATGAAGAGGTTTCTTCTCCTAAAAAAAAGTGCTGAGCAAGTGAAAATGGAGCCAGAACAGACACTGCCACTTTGTTTTAAGGATTTAGATATGTTATTTAATTTGATTTCTGAAAAGACAAATCTAAACAGTGATGGCAGCTGATTCTCCCTGGAGTATCTGGTAATCCATATTAAGTAAATAATATAGAATGTAAAACAAAAGCCTTTGAATGAAAAGTTGTTCCATACCGGTGGTCAAACTGAATTATCTGGACAGATTCACAACACATAATACTCTAGTTAAACTATGGCTAAGTTTGCCCTCCTGTAAACAGCAGTATAGTGTATTCAATTTGATACGATACGATTTTAAATAAACCAGCCAAAAATCTGCAGCCAGTCATCTGCAGCAACGCGGAGCTCGGTGAGGTCTAACTGACCTACGTATCTACCCAGATTTTTGGACAGATTTTTCAGGCTGCTTAATGCCACGCTACTAACTTCTTTTAACCCTTCTTTCATCAAGCTATACCACTGAGTATCCTAGGTGTATATTACTAATATATAATGAGTAACATCTTCAGGAGCGCACAAACTGGATCGAGGCCTCACACCACAGCAGATGGAAAGAAGGACGGAGAACGAAGATCCCCCCGACTCCTCGTGTCACCCCAACCCCTCTCCAGCAGCACAGTGGGAAACGGGGGTGATACCCAAATGACCTGCCCCAAACAGGCAGGGCGATCCTCTCTGGTATGAAACTGCCAGAATCTAGAGAGGGTCACATATCACAAAAGTATTGTGACCCTAATGGGTTATTAGTTCTACCATATACAAAGGATAACCAGAGGCTTTAAACACTGCAGTCAGCAAAACAACCTATACCTAATTAGAGTACCAAGAGCTTGATGTTTCTAACCCTGTTTCCCCATGAAATTCTCTTATGGATTCAGTGGGCTCTGTAGTGAATGTAGGTCTGTACCACAAAATTGTTGGAAAGATAACTGTTTCAGCATATTTGTCCAAAGACATGAGACCTATAATTTTATACCAATTTGACTCTAATTGCCAGCAAAAGCATTGTCTGTGCTGAGGCATTCTCTAAGGGCTTGCCTTAGCTGCACAGAAAGTCAGACCCTCCCACTGTCCACAAAGTAAAGCCCTCTGACCTAGGGCTTTAAATATGGACTAATTTATCTGGCTAGTATTACCTGCTGAGAAAACCATTGGGAACTAATGATCTGTCCTTTCCTCTTCCCAACGCTGAAAGGCAGGCTGTGAAGCATGGGGCCAGATTCCAGTTAGAACTGTCTAAAATGAAAGAAGTGGAGGGAGGTGTCTACAAAGCCACAGGGAGAAATTAAGATAACAGAGAAAGGTACGAGAATACAAGGTGCTGGTAGAAGTTGCAGAGGGGAAACTGTTCTGAGGCACTAAAAGGTATATTTGCAGTTTTAAAATAACTTTTCCAACTGCAGGAGAGGAAGAACAGTCTACTGGTCAGACCATTAGAAAACCTGAAATCTGCCACAGATTTTCCTGAGGCAGTCAGTTGACTTTTTTTATGCCTCAGAGACACAAAATATAGCTACATTGCCTTTTTTCCCCCATCTGCAAAACTGGGAATGACAGTTCTTCACTACTTCACAGAATACACTAAAGACTTTGAATTGCCCTAACATTATGGCAATAGGAACTGTAGAAGCACCTAAGCCAACATACTTTTTTACTTACTAATAAAGATACTTTCTTTTAAGGAAGCTGTTTTTTTTTTTTTTTTCCCCTATTCATGAGTTTCCAAAGAGAAGACATCTCAGTGTCTATTAAGACCTGCAGGGTACAAGTGTTTGTCATCAACAGTTTGTCCTAAACTGAAACTGTAAAAATATGAATTTCTATGTTAGTATAAGGAAGATATAGAAATTTCCTTTAAATATGACATGGACACCTTAAGTTCAGAACCTGGAAGAGAGAAATTACAGAAAGACAGAACTTACTGCTCTTAAGATACCGGCCTTCTCAATGGCAGCTACCAAGGATCAATGTCTTAAAGTTTTTCTGGAATTACCAAGAATGCACAAAGAGAAACAAGAATGATTTGACAATGGCATTATGAATGCTTTTAGTTTTCCTATGTGAGCACAGAAAAATCTCAGTTCCAATGAACTGAGCAGAGAATGAGTAAAGGATCTAATGATTAATGCTATGTTTGCTTTGGGACAATCTCTAGAGTGTCAGAGAAATATCTGCAACAAAGGAGTGGTATGACGGGGTATATTTTGTAAGAAAAGGTTAAGCCCACTGGGAATTTATTTTTTAACTCTAAAAAATGAACATATGCCATTCGGGGCACATAAATCCTTATTTCAGATTTCATTTTCTTAACTGTTTGAAGACTCAATATGAGTCAGGAAAGAGTTACTGAAACTAGTTATTATACTTGAACTATTCTGAAGTATCAAACAGAAATGTAAAGAAAATAGTTTGAGAGGGATTTAGTTCTCTGAGAAACCATCTAGACATACTATTCTGTTTATTTGTCAAGCAAGAATAAAACATTACTTTCTGGAATGGAGTGAAAAATAATTGCTAATTGAATAATATGTTAAAGTGTCTCCCAAATGGAGATTCATAGCTGGGTTTGCTGAGCATACAGAACAGAGAGAACAGAATCTCCAGTTCTGGTTGTGCTTGCAGCTAGTGGTGTCAGCCAATTTCCAATGGAGTCAGTGGCTGTTTGTCATTTGACTTGAAGGAGAATTGGATCAGGCCCTAGGTAAGTACATGGATGTGGTCCATCAACAGTCAATTTTGCCCTTGTGCTGTTGGAAACTGGATTATGCTATTTAACTTTAATAGCTCTGAAGTAGTTTGACAGCCTCAGATGAAAAAGAAATATATAAATGCAAATACAGGAGTACAAAGTGGAAACCTACTCAGGATTTCTGCTTTCTTTGCACTACTGATTGTTTCAATCAGGCAGTTGGTGACCCAGTATCCACAGCTAAAACAGTATTTAACTTCTCATGGCTATGAAAATGCCAGTCCCTAAAGTAACTTATTTAGAATAAAACATTAATTACTTTTTCCTTCTTCTAGATGGCTTTATGCTCAAATTACCATTGTTATATTGTAAATGTCTACAAGAAACAGGGGAATAAAGGAAAAAAATCTTTAAGTTTTCACTTGTTTTTCATCCCCTAAACAATAGATGAGACAAGGAAATGGCAGAAGTCTGATTAAGTTTATTTCATTTTTCAAAAAAACCTCAACTGATTTCCAGTCAAAAATGAACTACTACATAACTAAAAAGGCAGGGGACTTAATCCCAGTCTCGTGCACATGGCCATTTGTAAAAGAAATTACCTTCCTGATTCTGTATCTCTCATTCTGTGCATCTTGACATTGAACTGGCAAGAAAATACATCTCCCCAGCAAGCTGGAGTCCAAGATCAGTTACTGAGGCAGCCAATGCTTCATGCCCTGAGGAGAAGCTTTGTGTTCCCATGGAAGTAGGTTTCCTTGGTTAGGTCTCATTTTAGGTAAGCTTACTTCATTCTAGCTTCAAATGCATCCTGAAGCATTGCAGAAATGAGAAAATATATATATATGCATATTTTTAAGACTGTAAGACTTATTACAAGCACTAATACATGCTTGCAGCAATAAAACAACAAGCAGTGTGTGCTAGCTAGGAAGACAAGGTTCTTCTCTTCAAGATACAAAAAAGCAAACTCCTCTGTGCATTCCCAGCTGAGATGGTGGGACCCTGTCCTTTCTCCCAGAATTACTGAAACAAGATAT